>NW_026906994.1:300000-412764 GCF_033978795.1 Nerophis ophidion | reverse complement strand
TTTTCCTGGCCTCATATTGGTCACACTCAAAATGACAGTTTTTGAAACATAACTCCAAAAGTAGAAATGCAACGTGTCTAAAAATGCCTGAAGAAATGTATCTTTGAGAGTTTTTCTGGGAAAAAAAAATTTGGTAAGGTTGGCTTAAAAAAAAAGTATTTTTCTACTAATTTGACAGTAATGTACTTAGAATCCTGAGATAATGCAAAAAAAAGCAATTAAAAGGTATTCCAACATAATTCCTGTTTCAAACGTTCAAAATGTCTAAAAATGCCTGTGATATTGAATAAATGTGAGTTTTACTAGATATAAGTTTTTTTTATGGTTTGCAAATACAAAAATAAGGTTTTACTCAATATGACTGTATAATATAACACTCAATATGACAGTTATTTAAACATAACTCCTACACCACACATGAAAAATGTCTAATAATGCCTGAAATAATGCATCTTTGGGAGTTTTACTCAAAGCATAAGCTATTTTCAATTTTGCAAATGCAAAAAGTTGTTTTTTTACTCAACATGACTATAATGTTCTTAGATTCCTGAGATAATGCAAAAAAAGCATTAAAAATTTATTCAACATAACTCCTAATCCAAACGTGCAAAATATCTAAAAATGCCTGTGATATTGAATTAATATTAGTTTTACTAGATACAGTTGTTTTTCTATGGTTTGCAAATACAAAATTTAGGTTTTACTCAATGTGACTGTATACTGTAACACTCAATATGACAGTTATTTAAACATAAGTCCTACACCACACATGGAAAATGGCTAATAATGCCTGAAATAATGCATCTTTGGGGGTTTCACTCGAAGCATATGCTTTTTTAAATATTGCAAATGCAAAAAGTCGTTTTTTACTCAATATGACTACAAATGCTTACAATCCTGACATAATGCAAAAAAAGTAAAAAAAAAATGTATTCAAACATGACTTCTAAAAAACACATGCAAAATGGCTAATAATGCCTAGAGATATGTATTTTTGTTAGTTGTACTGGAAAAATTATCTTTTGTAAGGTTTGCAAAGACACAAAATAGTTTTTTTATTCAATATAACAGTGAAACTGTCATACTAAATATGAAAGGTTTATAATCATAACTCCAAAACTAAACGTGAAATTTGTCTAAAAAAGCATGTAATATTGAATTTATGTGAGTTTTACCAAAATCGCGTATTTTGGAAAGAATCACAAATACAAAAACTAGGTTTTACTCAATATGACTGTATACTGTAACGCCCAATATGACAGTTATTTAAACATAACTCCTACACCACAAATGAAAAATGGCTAATAATGCCTTTAATAATGGGACTTTTACTCGAAATGCAAAAAGTAGTTTTTTATTCAATATGACTATAATAGTCCTAGAATCCTGAGATAATGCGAAAAAAGCAATAAAAATGTATTCAAACATTACTCCTAAACAACACATGAAAAATGGCTAATAATGCATAGAGATGTGTATTTTTGTTAGTTGTACTAGAAAAATGAACTTTTGTAAGGTTAGCAAAGACACAGTTTGTTTTTTGTATTCAATATAATAGTGTAACTGTCATACTAAATATGAAAGGTTTATAATCATAACTCCAAAACCAAACTTGAAATTTGTCTAAAAAAGCCTGTAATATTGAATTTATGTGAGTTTTACCAGAATCAGGTATTTTGGAAAGAATCACAAATACAAAAACTAGGTTTTACTCAATATGACTGTATACTGTAACACTCAATATGACAGTTATTTAAACATAACTCCTACACCACACATAAAAAATGGCTGATAATGACTGAAATAATGCATCTTTGGGAGTTTTACTCGAAGCATATGCTTTTTTAAATCTCGCAAATGCAAAAAGTAGTTTTTAATTCAATATGACTACAATAGTCTTAGAATCCTGAGATAATACGAAAAAAGCAATAAAAATGTATTCCAACATAACTCCTAATCCAAACATGCAAAATGTCTAAAAAGGCCTGTTATATTGAATTAATGTTAGTTTTACTAGATACAGTTGTTTTTCTATGGTTTGCAAATACAAAATTTAGGTTTTACTCAAAAGGACTGTATACTGTAACACTCAATATGACAGTTATTTAAACATAACTCCGACACCACACATGAAAAATGGCTAAAAATGCCTGACATAATGCATCTTTTGGAGTTTTACTCAAAACATATGCTTTTTTAAATCTTGCAAATGCAAAAAGTAGTTTTTTATTCAATATGACTATAATTGTCTTAGAATCCTGACATAATGCGAAAAAAGCTATAAAAATGTATTCCAACATAACTTCTAAACAACACATGCAAAAGGGCTAGTAATGCCTAGAGATATGTATTTTTTTTAGTTGTACTAGAAAAAATATCTTTTGTAAGGTTTACAAAGACACAAGTTAGTTTTTTTTTCAATATAACAGTGTAACTGTCATACTAAATATGAAAGGTTTATAATCATAACTCCAAAACTAAACGTGAAATTTGTCTAAAAAAGCCTGTAATATTGAATTTATGTGAGTTTTACCAGAATCGGGTATTTTGGAAAGAATCACAAATACAAACATTGGGTTTTACTGGCCACATATTGGTCACACTCAAAATGACAGTTTTTGAAACAAAACTCCAAAAATATGCATGCAAAATGTCTAATAATGCCTGAAGAAATGGATCTTTGAGAGTTTTCCTGAAAAAAAAAAACATTTGGCAAGGTTTGCAAAAACAAAATATATTTTTTTACTCAATTTGACAGTAATATACTTAGAATCCTGAGATAAAGCTAAAAAAACTATAAAAATGTATTCCAACATAATTCCTAATCCAAACGTGCGAAATGTCTAAAAATGCCTATGATATTGAATACATGTGAGTTTTACTAGATACAGTTGTTTTTCTATGGTTTGCAAATACAAAAATGAGGTTTTAGTCAATATGACTGTATACTGTAACACTCAATATAACAGTTATTTAAACATAAATCCTACACAACACATGAAAAATGGCTAATAATGCCTGAAATAATGCATCTTTGGGAGTTTTACTGGAAGCATATGCTTTTTTAAATCTTACAAATGCAAAAAGTAGTTTTTTACTCAATATGACTATAATGTTCTTAGAATCCTGGGATAATGCGGAAAAAGCAATAAAAATGTATTCAAACATAACTTCTAAACAACACATGAAAAATGGCTAATAATGCCTAGAGATGTGTATTTTTGTTAGTTGTACTAGAAACATGATCTTTTGTAAGGTAAGCAAAGACACAAGCTGTTTTTTGTATTCAATATAACAGTGTAACTGTCATACCAAATATGAAAGGTTTATAATCATAACTCCAAAACCAAACTTGAAATTTGTCTAAAAAAGCCTGTAATATTGAATTTATGTGAGTTTTACCAGAATCAGGTGTTTTGGAAAGAATCACAAATACAAAAACTAGGTTTTACTCAATATGACTGTATACTGTAACACTCAATATGACAGTTATTTAAACATTACTCATACACCACACATGCAAAATGGCTAATAATGCCTAAAATAATGCATCTTTGGTAGTTTTACTCGAAACATATGATAATTTAAATATTGCAAATGCAAAAAGACAGTAATGTACTTAGAATCCTGAGATAAAGCGAAAACAAAAAATGAAAATGTATTCCATCATAATTCCTAATCCAAACGTGCAAAATGTCTAAAAATGCCTGTGATATTGAATAATGTTCGTTTTACTAGATACAGTTTTATGGCTTGCAAATACAAAATTTAGGTTTTACTCAATATGACTGTATACTTTAACACTCAATATGACAGTTATTTAAACATAACTCCTACACCACACATGCAAAATGTCTAATAATGCCTGAAGAAATGCATCTTTGAGAGTTTTCCTGAAAAAAAAAAAACATTTGGCAAGGTTTGCAAAAACAAAATATAATTTTTTACTCAATTTGACAGTAATGTACTTAGAATCCGGAGATAAAGCGAAAAAAACAATAAAAATATATTCAAACATAATTCCTAATCCAAACGTGCAAAATGTCTAAAAATGCCTATGATATTGAATACGTGTGAGTTTTACTAGATGCAGTTCTTTTTCTATGGTTTGCAAATACAAAACTGAAGTTTTAGTCAATATGACTGTATACTGTAACACTCAATATGACAGTTATTTAAACATAGTTCCTACACCAGACATGAAAAATGGCTAATAATGCCTGAAATAATGCATCTTTGGGAGTTTTACTGGAAGCATATGCTTTTTTAAATTTTGCAAATGCAAAAAGTAGTTTTTTAATCAATATGACTATAATGTTCTTAGAATCCTGAGATAATGCGAAAAAAGCAATACAAATGTATTCCAACATAACTCCTAATCGAATCGTGCAAAATGTCTAGAAATGCCTGTGATATTGAATAAATGTTAGTTTTACTAGGTACAGTTGTTTTTCTATGGTTTGCAAATAGAAAATTTAGGTTTTACTCAATATGACTGTATACTGTAACACTCAATATGACAGTTATTTAAACATTACTCCTACACCACACATGCAAAATGGCTAATAATGCCTGAAATAATGCATCTTTGGAGTTTTACTCGAAACATATGCTTTTTAAAATCTTGCAAATGCAAAAAGTAGTTTTTTACTCAACATGACTATAATGTCCTTAGAATCCTGAGATAAAGCGAAAAAAGCCATAAAAATGTATTCCAACATAATTCCTAATCCAAACGTGCAAAATGTCTAAAAATGCCTGTGATATTGAGTAAATGTTAGTTTTACTAGATACAGTGGTTTTTCTATGGTTTGCAAATACAAAATTTAGGTTTTACTCAATATGACTGTATACTGTAACACTCAATATGACAGTTATTTAAACATAACTCCTACACCACACATGAAAAATGGCTAATAATGCCTGAAATAATGCATCTTTGGGAGTTTTACTCGAAACATATGCTTTTTTAAATCTTGCAAATACAAAAAGTAGTTTTTATTCAATATGACTATAATAGTCTTAGAATCCTGAGATAATGCGAAAAAAGCAATAAAAATGTATTCCAACATAACTTCTAAACAACACATGCAAAATGGCTAGTAATGCCTACAGATATGTATTTTTGTTAGTTGTACTAGAAAAATGATCTTGTGTAAGGTTTGCAAAGACACAAGTTAGTTTTTTTATTCCATATAACAGTGTAACTGTCATACTAAATATGAAAGGTTTATAATCATAACTGCAAAACCAAACATTAAATGTGTCTAAAAAAGCCTGTAATATTAAATTTATGTGAGTTTTACCAGAATCGGGTATTTTGGTTAGAATCACAAATACAAACATTGGGTTTTACTGGCCTCATATTGGTCACACTCAAAATGACAGTTTTTGAAACAAAACTCCAAAAATATGCATGCAAAATGTCTAATAATGCCTGTAGAAATGCATCTTTGAGAGTTTTCCTGAAAATAAAAAAACCTTTGGCAATATTTGCAAAAACAAAATATAATTTTTCACTCAATTTGACAGTAATGTAGTTAGAATCCTGAGATAAAGCGAAAAAAAAAACAATAAAAATGTATTCCAACAGAATTCCTAATCCAAACGTGCAAAATGTCTAAAAATGTCTCTGATATTGAATACATATGAAATTTACTAGATACAGTTGTTTTTCTATGGTTTGCATATACAAAAATAAGGGTTTAGTCAATATGACTGTATACTGTAACACTCAATATAACAGTTATTTAAACATAAATCCCACACAACACATGAAAAATGGCTAATAATGCCTGAAATAATGCATCTTTTGGAGTTTTACTGGAAGCATATGCTTTTTTAAATTTTGCAAATGCAAAAAGTAGTTTTTTACTCAATATGACTATAATGTTCTTAGAATCCTGAGATGATGCGAAAAAAGCAATAAAATGTATTCCAACATAACTCCTAATCCAAACGTGCAAAATGTCTAAAAATGTCTCTGATATTGAATACATATGAGTTTTACTAGATACAGTTGTTTTTCTATGGTTTGCAAATACAACATTTAGGTTTTACTCAATATGACTGTATACTGTAACACTCAATATGACAGTTATTTAAACATAAGTCCTACACCACACATGGAAAATGGCTAATAATGCCTGAAATAATGCATCTTTGGGGGTTTCACTCTAAGCATATGCTTTTTTAAATCTTGCAAATGCAAAAAGTAGTTTTTTTCACAACATGACTATAATGTTCTTAGAATCCTGAGATAATGCGAAAAAAGCAATAAAAATGTATTCCAACATAACTCCTAATCCAAACGTGCAAAATGTCTAAAAATGCCTGTGATAAGGAATACATGCTTTTTTAAATCTTGCAAATGCAAAAAGTAGTTTTTTTCACAACATGACTATAATGTTCTTAGAATCCTGAGATAATGCGAAAAAAGCAATAAATATGTATTCAAACATAACTTCTAAACAACACATGAAAAATGGCTAATAATGCCTAGAGATGTGTATTTTTGTTAGTTATACTAGAAAAATGATATTTCGTAAGGTTAGCAAAGACACAAGTTGTTTTTTTTTTATTCAATATAACAGTGTAACTGTCATACTAAATATGAAAGGTTTATATTCATAACTCCAAAACCAAACTAGAAATTTTTCTAAAAAAGCCTGTAATATTGAATTTATGTGAGTTTTACCAGAATCAGGTATTTTGGAAAGAATCACAAATACAAAAACTAGGTTTTACTCAATATGACTGTATACTGTAACACTCAATATGACAGTTATTTAAACATTACTCCTACACCACACATGCAAAATGGCTAATAATGCCTGAAATAATGCATCTTTGGGAGTTTTCCTCGAAACATATGCTTTTTTTAAATATTGCAAATGCAAAAAGTAGTTTTGTATTCATCCATCCATCCATCCATCATCTTCCGCTTATCCGAGGTCGGGTCACGGGGGCAACAGCCTAAGCAGGGAAACCCAGACTTTCCTCTCCCCAGCCACTTCGTCTAGCTCTTCCCGGGGGATCCCGAGGCGTTCCCAGGCCAGCCGGGAGACATAGTCTTCCCAACGTGTCCTGGGTCTTCCCCGTGGCCTCCTACCGGTTGGACGTGCCCTAAACACCTCCCTAGGGAGGCGTTCGGGTGGCATCCTGACCAGATGCCCGAACCACCTCATCTGGCTCCTCTCGATGTGAAGGAGCAGCGGCTTTACTTTGAGCTCCTCCCGGATGGCAGAGCTTCTCACCCTATCTCTAAGGGAGAGCCCCGCCACACGGCGGAGGAAACTCATTTCGGCCGCTTGTACCCGTGATCTTATCCTTTCGGTCATGACCCAAAGCTCATGACCATAGGTGAGGATGGGAACGTAAATTGACCGGTAAATTGAGAGCTTTGCCTTCCGGCTCAGCTCCCTCTTCACCACAACGGACCGGTACAACGTCCGCATTACTGAAGACGCCGCACCGATCCGCCTGTCGATCTCAAGATCCACTCTTCCCTCACTATTGAACAAGACTCCTAGGTACTTGAACTCCTCCACTTGGGGCAGGGTCTCCTCCCCAACCCGGAGATGGCACTCCACCCTTTTCCGGGCGAGAACCATGGACTCGGACTTGGAGGTGCTGATTCTCATTCCGGTCGCTTCACACTCGGCTGCGAACCGATCCAGCGAGAGCTGAAGATCCCGGTCAAATGAAGCCATCAGGACCACATCATCTGCAAAAAGCAGAGACCTAATCCTGCGGTTACCAAACCGGAACCCCTCAACGCCTTGACTGCGCCTAGAAATTCTGTCCATAAAAGTTATGAACAGAATCGGTGACAAAGGACAGCCTTGGCGGAGTCCAACACTCACTGGAAATGTGTTCAACTTACTGCCGGCAATGCGGACCAAGCTCTGGCACTGATCGTACAGGGAACGGACCGCCACAATAAGACAGTCCGATACCCCATACTCTCTGAGCACTCCCCACAGGACTTCCCGAGGGACACGGTCGAATGCCTTCTCCAAGTCCACAAAGCACATGTAGACTGGTTGGGCAAACTCCCATGCACCCTCAAGAACCCTGCCGAGTGTATAGAGCTGGTCCACAGTTCCACGACCAGGACGAAAATCACACTGTTCCTCCTGAATCCGAGGTTCGACTATCCGACGTAGCCTCCTCTCCAGTACACCTGAATAAACCTTACCGGGAAGGCTGAGGAGTGTGATCCCACGATAGTTGGAACACACCCTCCGGTCCCCCTTCTTAAAGAGAGGAACCACCACCCCGGTCTGCCAATCCAGAGGTACCGCCCCCGATGTCCACGCGATGCTGCAAAGTCTTGTCAACCAAGACAGCCCCACAGCATCCAGAGCCTTAAGGAACTCCGGGCGGATCTCGTCCACCCCTGGGGCCTTGCCACCGAGGAGCTTTTTAACTACCTCAGCGACCTCAGCCCCAGAAATAGGAGGGACCACGACAGATTCCCCAGGCACTGCTTCCTCATAGGAAGACGTGTTGGTGGGATTGAGGAGGTCTTCGAAGTATTCCTTCCACCTATCCACAACATCCGCAGTCGAGGTCAGCAGAACACCATCCGCACCATACACAGTGTTGATAGTGCACTGCTTCCCCTTCCTGAGGCGGCGGACGGTGGTCCAGAATCGCTTCGAAGCCGTCCGGAAGTCGTTTTCCATGGCTTCCCCGAACTCTTCCCATGTCCGAGTTTTTGCCTCCGCGACCGCTGAAGCTGCACACCGCTTGGCCTGTCGGTACCTGTCCACTGCCTCCGGAGTCCTATGAGCCAAAAGGACCCGATAGGACTCCTTCTTCAGCTTGACGGCATCCCTCACCGCTGGTGTCCACCAAGGGGTTTTAGGATTGCCGCCCCGACAGGCACCAACTACCTTGCGGCCACAGCTCCGATCTGCCGCCTCGACAATAGAGGTGCGGAAGATGGTCCACTCGGACCCAATGTCCAGCACCTCCCTCGTGACATGTTCAAAGTTCTTCCGGAGGTGGGAATTGAAACTTTGTCTGACAGGAGACTCTGCCAGACGTTCCCAGGATGACCCTCACAATGCGTTTGGGCCTCCCAGGTCTGTCCGGCATCCTCCCCCACCATCGCAGCCAACTCACCACCAGGTGGTGATCGGTAGAAAGCTCCGCCCCTCTCTTCACCCGAGTGTCCATAACATGAGGCCGCAAATCCGATGACACAACTACAAAGTCGATCATGGAACTGCGGCCTAGGGTGTCCTGGTGCCAAGTGCACATATGGACACCCTTATATTTGAACATGGTGTTTGTTATGGACAAACTGTGACGAGCACAAAAGTCCAATAACAAAACACCACTCGGGTTCAGATCCGGGCGGCCATTCTTCCATATCACGCCTCTCCAGGTTTCACTGTCGTTGCCAACGTGAGCGTTGAAGTCTCCCAGTAGGACAAGGGAATCACCCGGGGGAGCACTTTCCAGTACTCCCTCGAGCGCTCCCAAAAAGGGTGGGTACTCTGAACTGCTGTTTGGTGCATAAGCACAAACAACAGTCAGGACCCGTCCCCCCACCCGAAGGCGGAGGGAGGCTACCCTTTCGTCCACCGGGTTGAACTCCAACGTACAGGCTTTGAGCCGGGGGGAAACAAGAATTGCCACCCCAGCCCGTCGCCTCTCACTGCCGGCAACGCCAGAGTGGAAGAGGGTCCAATCCCTCTCGAGAGAAGTGGTTCCAGAGCCCTTGCTGTGCGTCGAAGTGAGTCCGACTATATCCAGCCGGAATTTCTCGACTTCGCGCACTAGCTCAGGCTCTTTCCCCCCCAGTGACGTGACGTTCCACGTCCCAAGAGCTAGCTTCTGCAGCCGAGGATCGGACCGCCAAGTGCCCTGCCTTCGGCTGTCGCCCAGCTCACAATGCACCCGATCTCTATGGCCCCTGCTATGGGTGGTGAGCCCATTGGAGGGGTGACCCACGTTGCCTCTTCGGGCTGTGCCCGGCCGGGCCCCATGGGAACAGGCCCGGCCACCAGGCGCTCGCCATCGTGCCCCACCTCCGGGCCTGGCTCCAGAGGGGGGCCCCGGTGACCCGCGTCCGGGCGTTTTTTATTCAATATGACTATAATAGTCTTAGAATCCTGAGATAATGCGAAAAAAGCAATAAATATGTATTCAAACATAACTTCTAAACAACACTTGAAAAATGGCTAATAATGCCTAGAGATGTGTATTTTTGTTAGTTATACTAGAAAAATGATCTTTTGTAAGGTTAGCAAAGACACAAGTTTGTTTTTTTTAATCAATATAACAGTGTAACTGTCATACTAAATATGAAAGTTTTATAATCATAACTCCAAAACTAAACGTGAAATTTGTCTAAAAAAGCCTGTAATATTGAATTTATGTGAGTTTTACCAGAATCGGGTATTTTGGAAAGAATCACAAATTAAAAAAACTAGGTTTTACTCAATATGACTGTATACTGTAACTCCCAATATGACAGTTATTTAAACATAACTCCTACAGCACACATGAAAAATGGCTAATAATGCCTGAAATAATGAATCTTTGGGAGTTTTACTCAAAGCATATGCTTTTTTAAATCTTGCAAATGCAAAAAGTAGTTTTTTACTCAATATGACTACAATGTTATTGGAATCCTGAGATAATGCGAAAAAAGCAATACAAATGTATTCCAACATAACTCCTAATCCAATAGTGCAAAATGTCTAAAAATGCCTGTGATATTGAATACATGTGAGTTTTACTAGATACAGTTGTTTTTCTATGGTTTGCAAATACGAAAATGAGGTTTTAGTCAATATGACTGTATACTGTAACACTCAATATGACAGTTATTTAAACATAACTCCGACACCACACATGAAAAATGGCTAATAATGCCTGAAATAATGCAGTTTGGGAGTTTTACTCGAAATATATGCTTTTTTAAATCTTGCAAATGCAAAAACTTGTTTTTTATTCAATATGACTATAAAGTTCTTAGAATCCTGAGATAATGCGAAAAAAGCAATAAAAATGTATTCCAACATAATTCCTAATCCAATCGTGCAAAATGTCTAGAAATGCCTGTGATATTGAATAATTGTTAGTTTTATTAGATACAGTTTTTTTTCTATTGTTTGCAAATACAAAATTTAGGTTTTACTCAATATGACTGTATACACTAACACTCAATATGACAGTTATTTAAACATTACTCCTACATGAAAATGGCTAATAATGCCTGAAATAATGCATCTTTGGGAGTTTTACTCAAAACATATGCTTTTTTAAATCTTGCAAATGCAAAAAGTAGTTTTTTACTCAATATGACTATAATGTTCTTAGAATCCTGAGATAATGCGAAAAAAGCAATAAAAATGTATTCCAACATAACTCCTAATCCAAACGTGCAAAATGTCTAAAAATGCCTGTGATATTGAATAATTGTTAGTTTTACTAGATAAAGTTGTTTTTCTATGGTTTGCAAATACAAATTTTAGGTTTTACTCAATATGACTGTATACTGTAACACTCAATATGACAGTTATTTAAACATAAGTCCTACACCACACATGGAAAATGGCTAATAATGCCTGAAATAAGGCATCTTTGGGAGTTTTACTCGAAGCATATGCTTTTTTAAATCTTGCAAATGCAAAAAAATGTTTTTTTATTCAATATGACTACAATAGTCTTGAATCCTGAGATAATGCGAGAAAAGCAATAAAAATGTATTCCAACATAACTCCTAATCCAAACGTGCAAAATGTCTAAAAATGCCTGTGATATTGAATAATTGTTAGTTTGACTAAATACAGTGGTTTTTCTATGGTTTGCAAATACAAAATTTAGGTTTCACTCAATATGATTGTATACTGTAACACTCAATATGACAGTTATTTAAACATAACTCCTACACCACACATGAAAAATGGCTAATAATGCCTGAAATAATGCACCTTTGGGAGTTTTACTCGAAACTTATGCTTTTTTAAATCTTGCAAATGCAAAAAGTAGTTTTTTATTCAATATGACTACAATAGTCTTAGAATCCTGAGATAATGCGAAAAAAGCAATAAAAATGTATTCCAACATAACTCCTATTCCAAACGTGCAAAATGTCTAAAAATGCCTGTGATATTGAATTAATGTTAGTTTGACTAGATACAGTTGTTTTTCTATGGTTTGCAAATACAAAATTTAGGTTTTACTCAATATCATTGTATACTGTAGCACTCAATATGACAGTTATTTAAACATAACTCCTACACCACACATGAAAAATGTCTAATAATGCCTGAAATAATGCATCTTTAGGAGTTTTACTCAAAGCATAAGCTTTTTAAAATTTTGCAAATGCAAAAAGTTGTTTTTTACTCAACATGACTATAATGTTCTTAGATTCCTGAGATAATGCAAAAAAAGCAATAAAAATCTATTCAACATAACTCCTAATCCAAACGTGCAAAATGTCTAAAAATGCCTGTGATATTGAATTAATGTTAGTTTTACTAGATAAAGTTGTTTTTCTATGGTTTGCAAATACAAAATTTAGGTTTTACTTAATGTGACTGTATACTGTAACACTCAATATGACAGTTATTTAAACATAACTCCTACACCACACATGCAAAATGTCTAATAATGCCTGAAGAAATGCATCTTTGAGAGTTTTCCTGAAAAAAAAACACATTTGGCAAGGTTTGCAAAAACAAAATATAATGGTTTACTCAATTTGACAGTAATGTACTTAGAATCCTGAGATAATGCAAAAAAAGCAATAAAAAATCAAACATAAATTCCAAACGACGCATGAAAAACGGCTGATAATGCCTAGAGATGTGTATTTTTGTTAGTTGTACTAAAAAAATGATCTTTTGTGAGGTTAGCAAAGACACAAGTTATTTTTTTAATTCAATATAACAGTGTAACTATCATACTAAATATGAAAGGTTTATAATCATAACTCGAAAACCAAACTTGAAATTTGTCTAAAAAAGCCTGTAATATTGAATGTATGTGAGTTTTAACAGAATCGGGTATTTTGGAAAGAATCACAAATACAAAAACTAAGTTTTACTCAATATGACTGTATACTGTAACACTCAATATGACGGTTATTTAAACATAACTCCTACACCACACATGAAAAATGGCTAATAATGCCTGAAATAATGCATCTTTGGGAGTTTTACTCGAAGCATATGCTTTTTTTAAATCTTGAAAATGCAAAAAGTAGTTTTTTACTCAATATGTCTATAATGTTCTTAGAATCCTGAGATAATGCGAAAAAAACAAACAAAAAAATGTATTCCAACATAACTCCTAATCCAAACGTGCAAAATGTCTAAAAATGCCAGTAATATTGAAAAAATGTTAGTTTTACTAGACACAGTTGTTTTTTTTATAGTTTGCAAAAATAAAAATGAGGTTTTACTCAATATGACTGTATACTGTAACACTTTTTAAACATAAATCCTACACAACACATGAATCATTGGTAATAATGCCTGGAATAATGCATCTTTGGGAGTTTTACTCGATACATATCCTTTTTTAAATATTGCAAATGCCAAAAGTAGTTTTTTACTCAATATGACTACAAAGTATTACAATCCTGACATAATGCGAAAAAGTAATAAAAATGTATTCAAACATAACTTCTAAAAACCACATGCAAAATGGCTGATAATCCCTACAGATGTGTATTTTTGTTAGTTGTACTAGAAAAATAATCTTTTTTAAGGTTTGCAAAGACACAAGTTAGTTTTTTTTATTCAATATAACAGTGTAACTGTCATATTAAATATGAAAGGTTTATAATCATAACTCCAAAACCCAACTTGAAATTTGTCTAAAAAAAGCCTGTAATATTGAATTCATGTGAGTTTTAACAGAATCAGGTATTTTGGAGAGGTTCACAAATACAACAATTTGGTTCTCCTGGCCTCATATTGGTCACACTCAAAATGACAGTTTTTGAAACATAACTCCAAAAGTAGAAATGCAACGTGTCTAAAAATGCTTGAAGAAATGTATCTTTGAGAGTTTTTCTGGAAAAAAAAAACATTTGGTAAGGTTGGCGAAAACAAAAAGTATTTTTCTACTAATTTGACAGTAATGTACTTGGAATCTTGAGATAATGCGAAAAAAGCAATTAAAAGATATTCCAACATAATTCCTAATTCAAACGTTCAAAATGTCTAAAAATGCCTGTGATATTGAATAAATATGAGTTTTACTAGATACAGTTTTTTTTATGGTTTGCAAATACAAAAATGAGGTTTTACTCAATATGACTGTATAATGTAACACACAATATGACAGTTATTTAAACATTACTCCTACACCACACATGTAAAATGGCTAATAATGCCTGAAATAATGCATCTTTGGGAGTTTTACTCGAAACATATGCTTATTTAAATATTGCAAATGCAAAAAGACAGTAATGTACTTAGAATCCTGAGATAAAGCGAAAACAAAAAATGAAAATGTATTCCATCATAATTCCTAATCCAAACGTGCAAAATGTCTAAAAATGCCTGTGATATTGAATTAATGTTCGTTTTACTAGATACAGTTTTATGGCTTGCAAATACAAAATTTAGGTTTTACTCAATATGACTGTATACTTTAACATTCAATATGACAGTTATTTAAACATAACTCCTACACCACACATGCAAAATGTCTAATACTGCCTGAAGAAATGCATCTTTGAGAGTTTTCCTGAAAAAAAAAAAAAAAACATTTGGCAAGGTTTGCAAAATCAAAATTTAATTTTTTACTCAATTTGACAGTAATGTACCTAGAATCATGAGATAAAGCGAAAAAAGAAATGAAAATGTATTCCATCATAATTCCTAATCCAAACGTGCAAAATGTCTAAAAATGCCTGTGGTATTGAATACAAAGATGCATTTCTTCAGGCATTATTAGACATTTCGCATGCATATTTTAAGAGTTTTGTTTCAAAAACTGTCATTTTGAATGTGACAAATATGAGGCCAGTAAAACCCAATGTTTGTATTTGTGATTCTTTCCAAAATACCCGATTCTGGTAAAACTCACATAAATTCAATATTACAGGCTTTTTTAGACAAATTTCATGTTTGGTTTTGGAGTTATGATTATAAACCTTTCATATTTAGTATGACAGTTACACTGTTATATTGAATAAAAAACTAACTTGTGTCTTTGCAAACCTTACACAAGATCATTTTTCTAGTACAACTAACAAAAATACATATCTCTAGGCATTACTAGCCATTTTGCATGTGTTGTTTAGAAGTTATGTTGGAATACATTTTTATTGCTTTTTTCGCATTATCTAAGACTATTGTAGTCTTATTGAATAAAAAACTACTTTTTGCATTTGCAAGATTTAAAAAAGCATATGTTTCGAGTAAAACTCCCAAAGGTGCATTATTTCAGGCATTATTAGTCATTTTTCATGTGTGGTGTAGGAGTTATGTTTAAATAACTGTCATATTGAGTGCTACAGTATACAATGATATTGAGTAAAACCTAAATTTTGTATTTGCAAACCATAGAAAAACAACTGTATCTAGTCAAACTAACATTATATCAATATCACAGGCATTTTTTGACATTTTGCACGTTTGGATTAGGAGTTATGTTGGAATACATTTTTATTGCTTTTTTCGCATTATCTCAGGATTCTAAGACTATTGTGGTCATATTGAATAAAAAACTACTTTTTGCATTTGCAAGATTTAAAAAAGCATATGCTTAGAGTAAAACTCCCAAAGATGCATTATTTCAGGCATTATTAGCCATTTTTCATGTGTGGTGTAGGAGTTATGTTTAAATAACTGTCTAATTGAGTGTTACAGTATACAGTCATATTGAGTAAAACCTAGTTTTTGTATTTGTGAGTCTTTCCAAAATACCTGATTCTGGTAAAACACGCATGAATTCAATATTACAGGCTTTTTTAGACAAATTTCAAATTTGGTTTTGGAGTTATGATTATAAACCTTTCATATTTAATAAGACAGTTACACTGTTATATGGAATAAAAAAAACTAACTTGTGCATTTGCAATCCTAACAAAGGATCATTTTTCTAGTACAACTAACAAAAATACATATCCCTAGGCATTATTAGCCTATTTGCATGTGTTGTTTAAAAAATATGTTTGAATACATTTTTATTGCTTTTTTCGCATTATCTCAGGATTCTAAGACTATTATAGTCATATTGTATAAAAACTACTTTTTGCATTTGCAAGATTTAAAAAAGCATATGTTTCGAGTAAAACTCCCAAAGATGCATTATTTCAGGCATTATTAGCCATTTTTCATGTGTGGTGTAGGAGTTATGTTTAAATAACTGTCATATTGACTGTTACAGTATACAGTCATATTGAGTAAAACCTAAATTTTGTATTTGCAAACCATAGAAAAACCACTGTATCTAATAAAACTAACATTTATTCAATATCACAGGCATTTTTAGACATTTTACACGTTTGGATTAGGAATTATGTTGGAATACATTTTTATTGCTTTTTTCGCATTATCTCAGGATTCTAAGGACATTTTAGTCATATTGAGTAAAAAACTACTTTTTGCATTTGCAAAATTTTAAAAAGCATATGTTTCCAGTAAAACTCCAAAAGATGCATTATTTCAGGCATCATTAGCCATTTTTCATGTGTGGTGTAGGAGTTATGTTTAAATAACTGTCATATTGAGTGTTACAGTATACAATCATATTGAGTAAAACCCAAATTTTGTATTTGCAAACCATAGAAAAACAACTGTATCTAGTCAAACTAACAATTATTCAATATCACAGGCATTTTTAGACATTTTGCACGTTTGGATTAGGAGTTATGTTGGAAAACATTTTTATTGCTTTTTTGGCATTATCTCAGGATTCTAAGACTATTGTAGTCATATTGAATAAAAAACTACTTTTTGCATTTGGAGTAAAACTCCCATTATTTCAGGCATTATTAGCCATTTTTCATGTGTGGTGTAGGAGTTATGTTTAAATAACTGTTATATTGGGCGTTACAGTATACAGTCATATTGAGTAAAACCTAGTTTTTGTATTTGTGATTCTTTCCAAAATACCCGATTTTGGTAAAACTCACATAAATTCAATATTACATGCTTTTTTAGACAAATTTCACGTTTAGTTTTGGAGTTATGATTATAAACCTTTCATATTTAGTATGATAGTTACACTGTTATATTGAATAAAAAAACTATTGTGTGTCTTTGACAACCTTACAAAAGATAATTTTTCTAGTACAACTAACAAAAATACATATCTCTAGGCATTATTAGCCATTTTGCATGTGTTTTTTAGAAGTTATGTTTGAATACATTTTTTTTTACTTTTTTTGCATTATGTCAGGATTGTAAGCATTTGTAGTCATATTGAGTAAAAAACGACTTTTTGCATTTAAGATATTTAAAAAAGCATATGTTTCGAGTACAACTCCCAAAGATGCATTATTTCAGGCATTATTAGCCGTTTTTCATGTGTGGTGTTGGAGTTATGTTTAAATAACTGTCAAATTGAGTAAAACCTAAATTTTGTATTTGCAAACCATAGAAAAACAACTGTATCTAGTAAAACTAAAAATAATTCAATATCACAGGCATTTTTAGACATTTTGCACGTTTGGATTAGGAGTTATGTTTTTATTGCTTTTTTCGCATCATCTCAGGAATCTAAGAACATTATAGTCATGTTGAGTAAAAAACAACTTTTTGCATTTGCAAAATTTAAAAAAGCTTATGCTTTGAGTAAAACTCTCAAAGATGCATTATTTCAGGCATTATTAGACATTTTTCATGTGTAGTGTAGGAGTTATGTTTAAATAACTGTCATATTGAGTGTTATATTATACAGTCATATTGAGTAAAACCTTATTTTTGTATTTGCAAACCATAAAAAAACCTATATCTAGTAAAACTCACATTTATTCAATATCACAGGCATTTTTAGACATTTTGAACGTTTGAAACAGGAATTATGTTGGAATACCTTTTAATTGCTTTTTTTTGCATTATCTCAGGATTCTAAGTACATTACTGTCAAATTAGTAGAAAAATACTTTTTTTTTAAGCCAACCTTACCAAATGTTTTTTTTCTCAGAAAAACTCTCAAAGATACATTTCTTCAGGCATTTTTAGACACGTTGCATTTTTACTTTTGGAGTTATGTTTCAAAAACTGTCATTTTGAGTGTGACCAATATGAGGCCAGGAAAACCAAATTGTTGTATTTGTGAACCTCTCCAAAATACCCGATTCTGTTAAAACTCACATAAATTCAATATTATAGGCTTTTAAGACAAATTTCAAGTTTGGTTTTGGAGTTATGATTATAAACCTTTCATATTTAATATGACAGTTACACTGTTATATTGCATAAAAAAAACAACGTTTGTCTTTGCTAACCTTACAAAAGATCATTTTTCTAGTACAACTAACAAAATTACACATCTCAACGCATTATTAGCCACTTTTCATGTGTTGTTTAGAAGTTATGTTTGAATAAATTTTTATTGCTTTTTTTGCATTATCTCAGGATTCCAAGAACATTATAGTCATATTGAGTAAAAAAGTACTTTTTGTATTTGTAAGATTTAAAAAAGCATATGTTTCGAGTAAAACTCCCAAAGATGCATTATTTCAGGCATTATTAGCCATTTTTCATGTGTGGTGTAGGAGTTATGTTTAAATAACTGTCATATTGAGTGTTACAGTATACAGTCATATTGAGTAAAACCTAAATTTTGTATTTGCAAACCATAGAAAAACCACTGTATCTAATAAAACTAACATTTATTCAATATCGGAGGCATTTTTAGACATTCTGCACGTTTGGATTAGGAATTATGTTGGAATACATTTTTATTGCTTTTTTCGCATTATCTCAGGATTCTAAGGACATTTTAGTCATATTGAGTAAAAAACTACTTTTTGCATTTGCAAGATTTAAAAAAGCATATGCTTCGAGTAAAACTCCCAAAGATGCATTAATTCAGGCATTATTAGCCATTTTTCATGTGTGGTGTAGGAGTTATGTTTAAATAACTGTCATATTGAGTGTTACAGTATACAGTCATATTGAGTACAACCTAAATTTTGTATTTGCAAACCATAGAAAAACCACTGTATCTAGTAAAACTAACATTTATTCAATATCACAGGCATTTTTAGACATTTTGCACGTTTGGATTAGGAATTATGTTGGAATACATTTTTATTGCTTTTTTCGCATTATCTCAGGATTCTAAGGACATTATAGTCATATTGAGTAAAAAACTACTTTTTGCATTTGCAAGATTTTAAAAAGCATATGTTTCCAGTAAAACTCCAAAAGATGCATTATTTCAGGCATTGTTAGCCATTTTTCATGTGTGGTGTAGGAGTTATGTTTAAATAACTGTCATATTGAGTGCTACAGTATACAGTCATATTGAGTAAAACCTAAATTTTGTATTTGCAAACCATAGAAAAACAACTGTATCTAGTCAAACTAACATTAATTCAATATCACAGGCATTTTTAGACATTTTGCACGTTTGGATTAGGAGTTATGTTGGATTACATTTTTATTGCTTTTTTCGCATTATCTCAGGATTCTAAGACTATTGTAGTCATAATGAATAAAAAACTACTTTTTGCATTTCCAAGATTTAAAAAAAGCATATGCTTAGAGTAAAACTCCTAAAGATGCATTATTTCAGGCATTTTTAGCCATTTTTCATGTGTGGTGTAGGAGTTATGTTTAAATAACTGTCATATTGAGTGTTACAGTATACAGTCATATTGAGTAAAACCTAGTTTTTGTATTTGTGAGTCTTTCCAAAATACCTGATTCTGGTAAAACTCGCATAAATTCAATATTACAGGCTTTTTTAGACAAATTTCAAGTTTGGTTTTGGAGTTATGATTATAAACCTTTCATATTTAATAAGACAGTTACACTGTTATATGGAATAAAAAAACTAACTTGTGCATTTGCAAACCTAACAAAGGATCATTTTTCTAGTACAACTAACAAAAATACATATCCCTAGGCATTGTTAGCCTATTTGCATGTGTTGTTTAAAAATTATGTTTGAATACATTTTTATTGCTTTTTTCGCATTATCTCAGGATTCTAAGACTATTATAGTCATATTGTATAAAAACTACTTTTTGCATTTGCAAGATTTAAAAAAGCATATGTTTCGAGTAAAACTCCCAAAGATGCATTATTTCAGGCATTATTAGCCATTTTTCATTTGTGGTGTAGGAGTTATGTTTAAATAACTGTCATATTGAGTGTTACAGTATACAGTCATATTGAGTAAAACCTAAATTTTGTATTTGCAAACCATAGAAAAACCACTGTATCTAATAAAACTAACATTTATTCAATATCACAGGCATTTTTAGACATTTTGCACGTTTGGATTAGGAATTATGTTGGAATACATTTTTATTGCTTTTTTCGCATTATCCCAGGATTCTAAGGACATTTTAGTCATATTGAGTAAAAAACTACTTTTTGCATTTGCAAGATTTTAAAAAGCATATGTTTCCAGTAAAACTCCAAAAGATGCATTATTTCAGGCATTATTAGCCATTTTTCATGTGTGGTGTAGGAGTTATGTTTAAATAACTGTCATATTGAGTGTTACAGTATACAATCATATTGAGTAAAACCCAAATTTTGTATTTGCAAACCATAGAAAAACAACTGTATCTAGTCAAACTAACAATTATTCAATATCACAGGCATTTTTAGACATTTTGCACGTTTGGATTAGGAGTTATGTTGGAAAACATTTTTATTGCTTTTTTCGCATTATCTCAGGATTCTAAGACTATTGTAGTCATATTGAATAAAAAACTACTTTTTGCATTTGCAAGATTTAAAAAAGCATATGCTTCGAGTAAAACTCCAAAAGATGCATTATTTCAGTTATTATTAGCCATTTTTAATGTGTGGTGTAGGAGTTAAAATTAAATAACTGTCATATTGGGTGTTACTGTATACAGTCATATTGAGTAAAACCTAGTTTTTTTATTTGTGATTCTTTCCAAAATACCCGTTTCTGGTAAAACGAACATAAATACAATATTACAGGCTTTTTTAGACACATTTCACGTTAAGTTTTGGAGTTATGATTATAAACCTTTCATATTTAGTATGACAGTTACACTGTTATATGGAATAAAAAAACTAACTTGTGTCTTTGCAAACCTTACACAATATATTTTTTCTAGTACAACTAACAAAAATACACATCTCTAGGCATTACTAGCCATTTTGCATGTGTTGTTTAAAAGTTATGTTGGAATAAATTTTTATTGCTTTTTTCGCATTATCTCAGGATTCTAAGACTATTATAGTCATATTGAATAAAAACTACTTTTTGTATTTGCAAGATTTAAAAAAGCATATGTTTCGAGTAAAAATCGCAAAGATGCATTAATTCAGGCATTATTAGCCATTTCGCACGTGTGGTGTAGGAGTAATGTTTAAATAACTGTCATATTGAGTGCTACAGTATACAGTCATATTGAGTAAAACCTAAATTTTTTATTTGCAAACCATAGAAAAACAACTGTATCTAGTAAAACTAACATTTATTCAATATCACAGGCATTTCTAGACATTTTGCACGATTTGATTAGGAATTATGTTGGAATACATTTTTATTGCTTTTTTCGCATTATCTCAGGATTCTAAGAACATTATAGTCATAGTGATTAAAAAACTACTTTTTGCATTTGCAAAATTTAAAAAAGCAAATGCTTCCAGTAAAACTCCCAAAGATGCATTATTTCAGGCATTATTAGCCATTGTTCATGTCTGGTGTAGGAACTATGTTTAAATAACTGTCATATTGAGTGTTACAGTATACAGTCATATTGACTAAAACTTCATTTTTGTATTTGCAAACCATGGAAAAATAACTGCATCTAGTAAAACTCACACGTATTCAATATCATAGGCATTTTTAGACATTTTGCACGTTTGGATTAGGAATTATGTTTGAATACATTTTTATTGTTTTTTTTCGCTTTATCTCCGGATTCTAAGTACATTACTGTCAAATTGAGTAAAAAAATATATTTTGTTTTTGCAAACCTAGCCAAATGGTTTTTTTTTTCAGGAAAACTCTCAAAGATGCATTTCTTCAGGCATTATTAGACATTTTGCATGTGTGGTGTAGGAGTTATGTTTAAATAACTGTCATATTGAGTGTTAAAGTATACAGTCATATTGAGTAAAACCTAAATTTTGTATTTGCAAGCCATAAAACTGTATCTAGTAAAACGAACATTATTCAATATCACAGGCATTTTTAGACATTTTGCACATTTGGATTAGGAATTATGATGGAATACATTTTCATTTTTTGTTTTCGCTTTATCTCAGGATTCTAAATACATTACTGTCTTTTTGCATTTGCGAGATTTAAAAAAGCATATGCTTCGAGTAAAACTCCCAAAGATGCATTATTTCAGTCATTATCAGCCATTTTTTATGTGTGGTGTAGGAGTTATGTTTAAATAACTGTCATATTGAGTGTTACAGTATACAGTCATATTGAGTAAAACCTAGTTTTCTTATTTTTGATTCTTTCCAAAACACCTGATTCTGGTAAAGCTCACATAAATTCAATATTACAGGCTTTTTTAGACAAATTTCAAGTTTGGTTTTGGAGTTATGATTATAAACCTTTCATATTTGGTATGACAGTTACACTGTTATATTGAATACAAAAAACAACTTGTGTCTTTGCTAACCTTACAAAAGATCATTTTTCTAGTACAACTAACAAAAATACACATCTCTAGGCATTATTAGCCATTTTTCATGTGTTGTTTAGAAGTTATGTTGGAATACATTTTTATTGCTTTTTTTGCATTATCTCAGGATTCTAAGACTATTATAGTCATATTGAATAAAAAACTACTTTTTGCATTTGCAAGATTTAAAAAAGCATATGTTTTGAGTAAAACTCCAAAAGATGCATTATCTCAGGCATTATTAGCCATTTTTCATGTGTGGTGTCGGAGTTATGTTTAAATAACTGTCATATTGAGTGTTACAGTATACAGTCCTTTTGAGTAAAACCTAAATTTTGTATTTGCAAACCATAGAAAAACAACTGTATCTAGTAAAACTAACATTAATTCAATATAACAGGCATTTTTAGACATTTTGCACGTTTGGATTAGGAGTTATGTTGAATATATTTTTATTGCTTTTTTCGCATTATCTCAGGATTCTAGTACTATTATAGTCATATTGAATAAAAAACTACTTTTTGCATTTGGAGTAAAACTCCCATTATTTCAGGCATTATCAGCCATTTTTCATGTGTGGTGTAGGAGTTATGTTTAAATAACTGTTATATTGGGCGTTACAGTATACAGTCATATTGAGTAAAACCTAGTTTTTGTATTTGTGATTCTTTCCAAAATACCCTATTTTGGTAAAACTCACATAAATTCAATATTACATGCTTTTTTAAGACAAATTTCACGTTTAGTTTTGGAGTTATGATTATAAACCTTTCATATTTAGTATGATAGTTACACTGTTATATTGAATAAAAAAACTATTTTGTGTCTTTGCAAACCTTACAAAAGATAATTTTTCTAGTACAACTAACAAAAATACATATCTCTAGGCATTATTAGCCATTTTGCATGTGTTTTTTAGAAGTTATGTTTGAATACATTTTTTTTAGTTTTTTTGCATTATGTCAGGATTGTAAGCATTTGTAGTCATATTGAGTAAAAAACGACTTTTTGCATTTAAGATATTTAAAAAAGCATATGTTTCGAGTACAACTCCCAAAGATGCATTATTTCAGGCATTATTAGCCGTTTTTCATGTGTGGTGTTGGAGTTATGTTTAAATAACTGTCATATTGAGTGTTACAGTATACAGTCACATTGAGTAAAACCTAAATTTTGTATTTGCAAACCATAGAAAAACAACTGTATCTAGTAAAACTAATATTAATTCAATATCACAGGCATTTTTAGACATTTTGCACGTTTGGATTAGGAGTTATGTTTTTATTGCTTTTTTCGCATCATCTCAGCAATCTAAGAACATTATATTCATGTTGAGTAAAAAACAACTTTTTGCATTTGCAAAATTTAAAAAAGCTTATGCTTTGAGTAAAACTCTCAAAGATGCATTATTTCAGGCATTATTAGACATTTTTCATGTGTAGTGTAGGAGTTATGTTTAAATAACTGTCATATTGAGTGTTATATTATACAGTCATATTGAGTAAAACCTTATTTTTGTATTTGCAAACCATAAAAAAAACCTATATCTAGTAAAACTCACATTTATTCAATATCACAGGCATTTTTAGACATTTTGAACGTTTGAAACAGGAATTATGTTGGAATACCTTTTAATTGCTTTTTTTTGCATTATCTCAGGATTCTAAGTACATTACTGTCAAATTAGTAGAAAAATACTTTTTTTTCAAGCCAACCTTACCAAATGTTTTTTTTTCACAGAAAAACTCTCAAAGATACATTTCTTCAGGCATTTTTAGACACGTTGCATTTTTACTTTTGGAGTTATGTTTCAAAAACTGTCATTTTGAGTGTGACCAATATGAGGCCAGGAAAACCAAATTGTTGTATTTGTGAACCTCTCCAAAATACCCGATTCTGTTGAAACTCACATAAATTCAATATTATAGGCTTTTTAGACAAATTTCAAGTCTGGTTTTGGAGTTATGATTATAAACCTTTCATATTTAATATGACAGTTACACTGTTATATTGCATAAAAAAAACAACTTTTGTCTTTGCTAACCTTACAAAAGATCATTTTTCTAGTACAACTAACAAAATTACACATCTCAACGCATTATTAGCCATTTTTCATGTGTTATTTAGAAGTTATGTTTGAATAAATTTGTATTGCTTTTTTTGCATTATCTCAGGATTCCAAGAACATTATAGTCATATTGAGTAAAAAACTACTTTTTGCATTTGTAAGATTTAAAAAAGCATATTTTTCGAATAAAACTCCAAAAACTGCATTATTTCAGGCATTATTAGCCATTTTTCATGTGTGGTGTAGGAGTTATGTTTAAATAACTGTCATATTAAGTGTTACAGTGTTACATATTGAGTAAAACCTAATTTTTGTATTTGCAAACCATAGAAAAACAACTGTATCTAGTAAAACTCATATGTATTTAATATCACAGGCATTTTTAGACATTTTGCACGTTTGGATTAGGAATTATGTTGGAATACATTTTTATTGCTTTTTTCGCATTATCTCAGGATTCTAAGTACATTACTGTCAAATTTAGTAAAAAAAAATACTTTTTTTTTTCGCAAACCTTACCAAATGTTTTTTTTTTCCAGTAAAACTGTCTAAGATACATTTCTTCAGGCATTATTAGACATTTTGCATTTCTACTTTTTGAGTTATGTTTCAAAAACTGTCATTTTGAGTGTGACCAATATGAGGCCAGCAAAACCTAATTGTTGTATTTGTGAACATTTCCAAAATACCTGATTCTGCTAAAACCCACATAAATTCAACATTACAGGCTTTTTTAGACAAATTTCAAGTTTGGTTTTGGAGTTATGATTATAAACCTTTCATATTTAATATGACAGTTACACTGTTATATTGAATAAAAAAAACTAACTTGTGTCTTTGCAAACCTTACAAAAGATTATTTTTCTAGTACAACTAACAAAATACACATCCCTAGGCATTATTAGCCATTTTTCATGTGTTGTTTAGAAGTTATGTTTGAATACATTTTTTTTGCTTTTTTTGCATTATCTCAGGATTCTAAGACTATTATAGTAATATTGAATAAAAAACTACTTTTTGCATTTGCAAGATTTAAAAAAGCATATGTTTCGAGTAAAACTCCCAAAGATGCATTATTTCAGGCATTATTAGCATTTTTTCATGTGTGGTGTAGGAGTTATCTTTAAATAACTGTCATATTGAGTGTTACAGTATACAGTCATATTGAGTAAAACCTCATTTTTGTATTTGCAAACCATAGAAAAACAACTGTATCTAGTAAAACTCACATGTATTCAATATCACAGGCATTTTTAGACATTTTGCACGTTTGGATTAGGAATTATGTTGGAATACATTTGTATTGCTTTTTTCGTAATACAAATGTCAAATTGAGTAAAAAATTAAATTTTCTTTTTGCAAACCTTACCAAATTATTTTTTTTCAGGAAAACTCTCAAAGATGCATTTCTACAGTTATTATTAGACATTTTGCATGTGTATTTTTGGAGTTATGTTTTAAAAACTGTCATTTTGAGTGTGACCAATATGAGGCCAGTAAAACTTAAATTTTGTATTTGTGATTCTTTCCAAAATACCTGATTCAGGTAAAACTCACATAAATTCAACATTAAGGCTTTTTAAGACAAATTTCATGTTTGGTTTTGGAGTTATTATTATAAACCTTTCACATTTAGTATGACAATCCTCCGGAGGCAGCGGACAGGTACCGTCAGGCTAAACATATTTGAAGCCTGGTATATAAAGGTTTATGCTTTTACTAACAATTTAACATTTTTCTCTGTAATATGGCACAAGCTGGTGAGTGCAAGACATACTTGATCAACAGCCAACAGCCACACAGGTCACACTGACGGTGGCCGTACAAACAAATTTCACACTGTTAAAAATATGCGCCACACTGTGAACCCTCATCAAACAAGAATGGCAAACACATTTCGCGAGAACATCTTCACCGTAACACAAAATAAACACAAAATAACAAATACCCAGAATGCCATGCAGCGCTACTCTTCCGGGCTACACCCCCGCAACCACCAAACCCCGCCCGCCTCAACTGACGCAAGGAGGGGGGCCGTGATGTGGGGTGGTGGCAGGGGTGTAGCCCGGAAGAGTAGCGCTGCATGGAATTCTGGGTATTTGTTCTTTTGTGTTTATTTTGTATTACGGTAAAGATGTTTTCCCGAAATGTGTTCGTCATTCTTGTTTGATGTGGCTTCACAATATTGGCGCATATTTGTAACAGTGTTAATTTTTTTTGTACAGCTCCCGTCAGTGTGATTTGTAATGTTGTTAATCAAGTACGTCTTGTAGTCAACGTTGTACAACCAACAAATCCTCGCATAACATGCGTGCGGCCCAGTCGGCATGCTGTTGGTTTGCTGAATGAGCGAACACGATTAAAGATTGTCAAGGAAGTTGAAGGCAGTGCTGTCACAGCACCACATTAAAATGTTTGTCCGGTCGATATAGGGACAATCCATTGCGAGGGTCACAGGAAGCCTCTCGTTAAAATTGGGAGGATTCGCAAGCATGTTGCTAGGTCTGGATGGTCATTCAAAGAAGCTGAATCCACTTTTCATGTAGTTTCAGCATACAGTGGCCCCCTGTTAAATTGAGAATGAACCCCCCTATCTTAACAATTCAGAAAGAGTGTAAAATAATGGTATTTTTCTGTGGAACTGCCAGCATTGTCACTTTATTAAAGTTGGTTGATCATATTAATTTGGAAAAACTCTGTAGAATAAAAGTATTTTTCTGCAAAACTGTTTGCATCAATACTTTATTAAAGGTGGTTGACCTTAATAATATTGTAAAAATCAGTAAAATTACGATATTTTTCCGCAAAACCTTTCATGAACATTTCTGTAAATATAATGTTTTTGATTATTATTTGGTTTACAATGTTTTACTTAAATTTTATAGTTTTCGTTTGGCAGCCGTATCTGCCAGTGGATGACAGTTTTTTTTACAGAATTTTTTTTTACAGTGTATAGACATTTATCTTTGTCAGTTTTACCAGAAAAATATATTTTTTAAGGTTCTCAAACACACAAGGTACACTGTAAAAAAAAATTCTGTAAAAAAACTAATCTACTGGTAGCTACGGCTGCCAAATGAAAACCATAAAATTAAAGTAAAACACTGTAGACCAAATAATGATCTAAAACATTATATTTACAGAATTTTTCATTAAACGTTTTGTGGGAAAATATCAACATTTTTCAGATTTTTACTAAATTGTTAAGATCAACCACCTTTAATAAAGTGACAATGCAAACAGTTCTGCAGAAAAATACCTTTTTTCTACAGAGTTTTTCCAATTAATTACGATCAACCAACTTTAATGGAGTGACAATGCTGGCAGTTCCACAGAAAACTATGATTATTTTACAGATTTTTTCTGAATTATTAAGATCAAGAGTCTCAAACTCAGTTTACCGGGGGGCTACTGTGTGTAGAAACTACGTGAAAAGTGGATTCACCTTCCTTGAATGGCAATACTGACCTGGCAACATACTGGCCAATCTTCACAGGAGACTCCCTGTGACCCTAGTGAAGGGCTAATCGATATCGACTGGACAAGCATCTTTAAGGCCTGCTGTGACAGTACTGCAAGTGGTGTTTTGTTATTAGACTTTTGTGCTCGTCATAGGTTGTCCATTACATACTTGATCAACAGCCATTTAGATCACACTGACGGTGGCTGTCCAAAAAAAAGGTTAACATTGTTACAAATATGCACCACATATTGTGAACCCACATTAAACAAGAATGACAAACACATTTTGGGAGAACATCTTCACCGTAACACAAAATAAACACAAAAGAACAAATACCCAGAACTCCCTGCAGTGCCACCCCACATCACCGCCCCCCTCCATGTGTCGGTTGAGGTGGGCGGGGTTTGGTGGTTGCGGGGGTGTAGCCCGGGCGAGTAGCGCTGCATGGCATTCTGGGTAATTGTTATTTGTGTTTATTTTGTGTTACGGTGAAGATGTTCTCGCGAAATGTGTTTGTCATTCTTGTTTGATGTGGGTTCACAGTGTGGCGCTTATTTGTAACAGTGTTAAATGATAAATGGGTTGTACTTGTATAGCGCTTTTCTACCTTCAAGGTACTCAAAGCGCTTTGACACACATTCACACACTGATGGAGGGAGCTGCCATGCAAGGCGCCAACCAGCACCCATCAGGAGCAAGGGTGAAGTGTCTTGCTCAGGACACAACGGACGTGACGAGGTTGGGTCTAGGTGGGATTTGAACCAGTGACCCTCGGGTTGCGCACGGCCACTATCCCACTGCGCCACGCCGTCCCTAAATATGTTTGTATGGCCACCGTCAGTGTGACTTGTATGGCTGTTGGAGCCAGATGAGGTGGTTCGGGCATCTGGTCAGGATGCCACCCGCACCCCTCCCTAGGGAGGCGATTAGGGCATGTCCAACCGGTAGGAGGCCACGGGGAAGATCCAGGACACGCTGGGAAGACTTTGTCTCCCGGCTGGCCTGGCAACGCTTCGGGATTCCCTGGGTAGGAGCTAGACGAAGTGGCTTGGGAGTGGGAAGGCTGGGCTTTCCTGCTTAGGCTGCTGCCCCCGCGACCCGACTTCTGATAAGCGGAAGAAGATGGAGGCAATTGTGATCTTCTGGCTCTTAGATCCCAAACGCTTAAAGTCCCTGTGACACTTTTTAGTCTTTGTTACAATCAGCCGCTCTCTTTCTTCTTTCTAATGCATCAAAAAAATGTGTACTCATACCCGGAAGTAGCTTCCTTACATCCTTTCCCAGACCAAACGAGACACTTCAAAATAAAAGTATGCCCACATACTTTTTTTAAAAGAGTGCTGCTCGTTTTTCGTATGTGGGTAACAACATTGAACTATCTATAAATGGTTGATTTTTATAGGCTAGTAAGGTAAAGTGTTGTACCTGACAAGTTTGGGCTACCTTGCTTCTGCAGCCTTCATCAGAAGTGTCACGTGATGTTAGCGTGACGTCGTCTGTGACGTGTTGTATGGATTGTTTTGATTGATACTTTTATTAGTAGATTGCCAAGTACAGTACATATTCCGTACAATTGACCACTAAATGGTAACACCCCAATAAGTTTTTCAACTTGTTTAAGTCGGGGTCCACGCTAATCAATTCATGGTAAAAAAAAGTAATTTCCTTGACCGAGCATCAAACCCGGATCGCGCATTGAATCCTAACCACTAGACTGTACCATCAAGTACAGCCAGGAACAAAACTTTACGTTACTAACCAATATAAATAAACCATTTATATATACACGTCAGTAAGCTAAATGAACCTCTTCAACATAACATTTAACTATGTATATATATTTCCCAATGGTTCAACCGCCACCTGCCCGGATCTATTTAAAATATATTTTTTCGTCAAGTCACCCGCCCGACCTGCTGTTTATCAGCGGACTCCACGGTTCTGACCGTAAACCGCGCATCTCTACTAGATACAGTTGTTTTTTTATTGTTTGCAAATACAAAAATTTTGTTTTACTCAATATGACTGTATACAATATGACAGTTATTTTTACATAACTCCTACACCACACATGAAAAAAGGGTAATAATGCCTGAAAAAATGCATCTTTGGGAGTTTTACTTGAAACATATGCTTTTTTAAATCTTGCAAATGCAAAAAGTAGTTTTTTACTCAATATGACAATAATGTTCTTAGAATCTTGAGATAATGTGACAAAAGCAATAAAAATGTTTTCAAACATCCCTTCTAAACAACAAATGCAAAATGACTAATAATGCCTAGAGATATGTATCTTTGTTAGCGGTACTAGAAAAATTATATTTTGTAAAAAGTATGTTTTTACTCAATTTGACAAGAATGTACATACAATTCTGAGATATTGCAAAAAAAAAGCAATACAAATGTATTCCAGCATAATTCCTAATCCAAACGTGCAAAATGTCTAAAAATGCCTGTGATATTGAATCCATTTGAGTTTTACTAGACACAGTTGTTTTTTTATGGTTCGCAAATACAAAAATTTGGTTTTACTCAATACACGGCCAAAATGTCTAATAATGCCTGAAGAAATGTATCATTTTGAGTTTTACTGGAAAAAAAAAAACATATGGTAAGGTTTGCAAAAACAAAAAGTAATTTTTTACCCAATTTCACAGTAATGTACTGAGAATCCTGAGATAATGCGAAAAAAGCAATGAAATGTCTTCCAACATAATTCCTAATCCAAACGTGCAAAATGTCTAAAAATGCCTGCGATATTGAATCCATGTGAGTTTTACTAGATGCAGTTGTTTTTTTATCGTTTGCAAATACAAAAATTTGGTTTTACTCAATATGACTGTATACTGTAACACTCAATATGACAGTTATTTAAACATAATTCCTACACCACACATGAACAATGGCTAATAATGCCTGAAAGAATGCATCTTTGGGGGTTTTGCTGGAAACATATGCTTTTGTAAATCTTGCAAATGCAAAAACTAGTTTTTTACTCAATATGACAATCATTTTTTTAGAATCCTGATATAATGCTAAAAAAGCAATACAAATGTATTCAAACATAACTTCTAAACAACACATGCAAAATGGCTAATAATGCCTACACTGTAAAAAAAAATAATCATATTTTTATGGTTAATTTACTCTAAATTTCTACTGTAATTTTTCTTTTTTTTTAAATAGGTTATAAAACTGAAGAATTGAAGACATTATCTGTAAATAAACAAACTGTCTGTTATTTTAAGTAATATGCCAGTATTGACAAACTATGTATATTACTATTTTTTATTACAGAAAAATACCAAATCAATAATACATATCATTTTCTGTTTTCTCAAATTACTTTCAAATTCATGTAAAATCACAGTAATTAACTTCCATTTAACATGTACTTGTTATATAAAAGTCAATGTCCATATTAACAATCTACCAGTTTTATATGTAATTTAAAGCAATGTCTTATTTTTTTTTAATATGTATGTGTATTTTTGTATTTACGTTGAAAAATATTTGTAGCCTGTCATATAAAGGTTTATGCTTGTACAAACAATTTAAGATTTTTCTCTGTAATATGACACACGTTGGTGAGTGCAAGACATACTTGATCTACAGCCAACAGCCACACAGGTCACACTGACGGTGGCCATACAAATATATTTAACACTGTTACAAATATGCGCCACACTGTGAACCCACATCAAACAAGAATGACAAACACATTTCACGAGAACATCTTCACCGTAACACAAAATAAACACAAAAGAACAAATACCCAGAATGCCAAGCAGCGCTACTCTTCCGGGCTACACCCCCGCAACCACCAAACCCCGCCCACCTCAACCGACACATGGAGGGGGGCGGTGATGTAGGGTGTTGGCGGGGGTGTAGCCCGGAAGAGTAGCCCTGCATGGAATTCTGGGTATTTGTTCTTTTGTGTTTATTTTGTGTTACGGTGAAGATGTTCTCCCAAAATGTGTTTGTCATTCTTGTTTGATGTGGGTTAGCATTGTGTCGCATATTTGTAACAATGTTAACATTTTTTGTACAGCCACCGTCAGTGTGATCTTTATGGCTGTTGATCAAGTACGTCTTGTGGTCAACATTGTATGACCATTGAACCCTTGTACAACTTGCATGCATCTACTTTTGGCAAGCTGTTAGTTTGCTGAATTAGTGAGCACAAAGCAAGATTGTCAAGGAAGTTGAAGGCAATGTTGTCACGGCATCACCTTAAAATGATTGTCACACTGATAAATAAACAATACTTTGCGAGAGACACAAGAAGTCTCTTTATCTTTTGGGAGGATTGGCAAGCATGTTGCTAAGTCTAGATTGCCATTCAAAGAAGGTGAATCCACTTTTCATGTAGTTTCAGCATCCGGTGGACCCTAGTTAAATTGAGTTAGAAACCCCTGATCTTAACAACTCAGAAAAAGTCTGTAAAATAATAGCATTTTTCTGTGGTACTGCCAGCATTGTCACATCATTAAAGTTGGTTGATCGTATTCATTTGGAAAAACCCTGTGGAATAAAAGTATTTTTCTGCAAAACTATTTGCATCGTTACTTTATTAAAGGTGGTTAAATTTAATAATTTAGTAAAAGTCTGTAAAATTACGATATTTTTCCGCAAAACGTTTCATGAAAATTTCTGTAAGTATGTTTTTGATTATTATTTGGTTTACAATGTTTTACTTAAATTGTATAGTTTTCGTTTGGCAGCCGTATCTGCCAGTAGATGACAGTTTTTTTTACAGAATTTTTTTTACAGTGTAGAGACATTTATCTTTTTCAGTTTTACTAGAAAAAATATATTTTTTAAGGTTCTCAAACACAAAAGGTACACTGTAAAAAAAAATTCTGTAAAAAAAACTGTGATCTACTGGCAGCTACGTCTACCAAATGAAAACCATAAAATTAAAGTAAAACGCTGTATACCAAATAATGAACTAAAACATATTTACAGAAATTTTCATTAAACGTTTTGCGGAAAAGTATAAACAAATTTCAGATTTTTACTAAATTGTTAAGATCAACCACCTTTAATAAAGTGACGATGCAAACAGCTCTGCAGAAAAATACCTTTTTTCTACAGAGTTTTTCCAATTAGTTACGATCAACCAACTTTAATGGAGTGACAATGCTGGTAGTTCCACAGAAAACTATGATTATTTTACAGATTTTTTACAGATATTTTACAGTTATTTAAACATAACTCCTACACCACAATGCAAAATGTCTAATAATGCCTGAAGAAATGCATCTTTGAGAGTTTTCCTGAAAAAAAAAACATTTGGCAAGGTTTGCAAAAACAAAAATATAATTTTTTACTCAAGTTGACAGTAATGTACTTAGATTCCTGAGATAAAGCGAAAAAAAACAATAAAAATGTATTCCAACATAATTCCCAAACCAAACGTGCAAAATGTCTAAAATGCCTATGATATTGAATACATGTGAGTTTTACTAGATACAGTTGTTTTTCTATGGTTTGCAAATACAAAATTTAGGTTTTACTCAAAATGACTGTATACTGTAACACTCAATATGACAGTTATTTAAACATAACTCCTACACCACACATGAAAAATGGCTAATAATGCCTGAAATAATGGCAGTTTTACTGGATGCATATGCTTTTTTAAATCTTGCAAATGCAAAAAGTAGTTTTTTTTATTCAATATGACTATAATAGGCTTGGAATCCTGAGATAATGCGAAAAAAGCAATAAAAATGTATTCCAACATAACTTCTAAACAACACATGCAAAATGGCTAATAATGCCTAGAGATATGTATTTTTGTTAGTTGTACTAGAAAAATTATCTTTTGTAAGGTTTGCAAAGACACAAGTTGTTTTTTTATTCAATATAACAGTGTAACTGTCATACTAAATAAGAAACTCCAAAACTAAACGTGAAATTTGTCTAAAAAAGCATGTAATATTGAATTTATGTGAGTTTTACCAGAATCGGGTATTTTGGAAAGAATCACAAATACAAAAACTAGGTTTTACTCAATATGACTGTATACTGTAACACTCAATATGACAGTTATTTAAACATAACTCCTACACCAGACATGAAAAATGGCTAATAATGCCTGAAATAATGCATCTTTGGGAGTTTTATTCAAAGCATATGCTTTTTTAAATCTTGCAAATGCAAAAAGTAGTTTTTTTACTCAATATGACTATAATAATCTTAGAATCCTGAGATAATGCGAAAAAAGCAATAAAAATGTATTCCAACATAACTTCTAAACAACACATGCAAAATAGCTAATAATGCCTAGAGATGTGTATTTTTGTTGGTTGTACTAGAAAAATGATATTTTGTAAGGTTAGCAAAGACACAAGTTAGTTTTTTTATTCAATATAACAGTGTAACTGTCATACTAAATATAAAATGTTTAAAATCATTACTCCAAAACCAAACTTGAAATTTGTCTAAAAAAGCCTGTAATATTGAATTTATGTGAGTTTTTACCGAATCGGGTATTTTGGAAAGTATCACAAATACAAAAATTAGGTTTTACTCAATATGACTGTATACTGTAACCCCCAATATGACAGTTATTCAAATATAACTCCTACACCACACATGAAAAATGGCTAATAATGCCTAAAATAATGCATCTTTGGGAGTTTTACTCAAAGCATATGCTTTTTTAAAATCTTGCAAATACAAAAGTAGTTTGTTACTCAATATGACTATAATGTTCTTAGAATCCTGAGATAATGCGAAAAAAGCAATAAAAATGTATTCCAACATAACTCCTAATCCAAACGTGCAAAATGTCTAAAAATGCCTGTGATATTGAATACATGTGAGTTTACTAGACACAGTTGTTGTTTTTTATTGTTTGCAAAAACAAAAATGAGGTTTTACTCAATATGACCGTATACTGTAACACTCAATATGACAGTTATTTAAACATTACTCCTACACCACACATGAAAAATGGCTAATAATGCCTGAAATAATGATTCTTTGGGAGTTTTACTCGAAACATATACCTTTTTTAAATCTTGCAAATGCAAAAAGTAGTTTTTTATTCAATATGACTATAATAGTCTTAGAATCCTGAGATAATGCGAAAAAAGCAATACAAATGTATTCCAACATAACTTCTAAACAACACATGCAAAATGGCTGATAATGCCAACGGATGTGTATTTTTGTCAGTTGTACTAGAAAAATGATCTTTTGTAAGGTTAGCAAAGACACAAGTTATTTTTGTCATTCAATATAACACTGTAACTGTCATACGAAATATGAAAGGTTTATAATCATAACTCCAAAACCAAACTTGAAATTTGTCTAAAAAAGCCTGTAATATTGAAGTTATGTGAGTTGTACCAGAATCGGGTATTTTGGAAAAAATCACAAATACAAAAACTAAGTTTTACTCAATATGACTGTATACTGTAAAACTCAATATGACAGTTATTTAAACATAACTCCTACACCACACATGAAAAAATGGCTAATAATGCCTGAAATAATGCAACTTTGGGAGTTTTACTCCAGGCATATGCTTTTTTAAATCTTGCAAATGCAAAAAGTTGTTTTTTACTCATTATGACTATAATGTTCTTCGAATCCTAAGATAATAAGAAAAAAGTAATAAAAATGTATTCCAATATAACTCCAAATCCAAACGTGCAAAATGTCTAAAAATGCAGTGATATTGAATAAATGTTAGTTTTACTAGATACAGTTGTTTTTCTATGGTTTGCAAATACAAAATTTAGGTTTTACTAAATATGACTGTATACTGTAACACTCAATATTACAGTTATTTAAACATAACTCCTAAACCACACATGAAAATGGCTAATAATGCCTGAAATAATGCATCTTTGGGAGTTTTACTCGAAACATATGCTTTTTAAAATCTTGCAAATGCAAAAAGTAGTTTGTATTCAATATAACTATAATAGTCTTAGAAACCTGAGATAATGCGAAAAAAGCAATACAAATGTATTCAAACATAACTTTTAAACAACACATGCAAAATAGCTAATAATGCCTAGAGATATGTATTTTTGTTAGTTGTACTAGAAAAAATGATCTTTTGTAAGGTTTGCAAAGACACAAGTTAGTTTTTTTATTCAATATAACAGTGTAACTGTCATTTTAAATATGACAGGTTTATAATCATAACTCCAAAACTAAACGTGAAATTTGTCTAAAAAAGCCTGTAATATTGAATTTATGTGAGTTTTGCCAGAATCGGGTATTTTGGAAAGAATCACAAATACAAACATTAAGTTTTACTGGCCTCATATTGGTCACACTCAAAATGACCATTTTTGAAACAAAACTCCAAAAATAAGCATGCAAAATTACTAATAATGCCTGAAAAAATGCATCTTTGAGAGTTTTCCTGAAAAAAAAAACATTCGGTAAGGTTTGCAAAAACAAAATTTAATTTTTTACTCAATTTGACAGTAATGTACTTAGAAAACCGAAGATAAAGCGAAAAAAGAAATGAAAATGTATTCCATCATAATTCCAAATCCAAACGTGCAAAATGTCTAAAAATGCCTGTGATATTGAATACAAAGATGCATTTCTTCAGGCATTATTAGACATTTTGCATGCATATTTTTAGAGTTTTGTTTCAAAAACTGTCATTTTGAGTGTGACCAATATGAGGCCAGTAAAACCCAATGTTTGTATTTGTGATTCTTTCCAAAATACCCGATTCTGGTAAAACTCACATAAATTCAATATTACAGGCTTTTTTAGACAAATTTCATGTTTGGTTTTAGAGTTATGATTATAAACCTTTCATATTTAGTATGACAGTTATACTGTTATATGGAATAAAAAAACTAACTTGTGTCTTTGCAAACCTTACAAAAGATCATTTTTCTAGTACAACTAACAAAAATACATATCTCAAGGCATTATTAGCCATTTTGCATGTGTTTTTTAGAAGTTATGTTGGAATACATTTTTATTGCTTTTTTCGCATGATCTCAGGATTCTAAGACTAATGTAGTCGTATTGAATAAAAAATAACTTTTTGCATTTGCAAGATTTAAAAAAGCATATGCTTCGAGTAAAACTCCAAAAGATGCATTATTTAAGGCATTATTAGCCATTTTTCATGTGTGGTGTAGGAGTGATGTTTAAATAACTGTCATATTGAGTGTTACAGTTATACAGTCATATTGAGTAAAACCTAATTTTTGTATTTGCAAACCATAGAAAAAACCACTGTATCTAGTAAAACTAACATTTATTCAATATCACAGGCATTTTTAGACATTTTGCACGTTTGGATTAGGAATTATGTTGGAATACATTTTTATTGCTTTTTTCGCATTATCTCAGGATTCTAAGGACATTATAGTCATATTGAGTAAAAAACTACTTTTTGCATTTGCAAGATTTTAAAAAGCATATGTTTCGAGTAAAACTCCAAAAGATGCATTATTTCAGGCATTATTAGCCATTTTTCATGTGTGGTGTAGGAGTTATGTTTAAATAACTGTCATATTGGGTGTTACAGTATACAGTCATATTGAGTAAAACCTAGTTTTTGTATTTGTGATTCATTCAAAAATACCCGATTCTGGTAAAACTAACATAAATTCAATATTACAGGCTTTTTTTGACACATTTCACGTTTAGTTTTGGAGTTATGATTATAAACCTTTCATATTTAATATGACAGTTACACTGTTATATTGAATAAAATAACTAACTTGTGTCTTTGCAAACCTTACAAAAGATCATTTTTCTAGTACAACTAACAAAAATACATATCTCTAGGCATTATTAGCCATTTTGCAAGTGTTGTTTAAAAGTTATGTTTGAATACATTTTTATTGCTTTTTTCGCATTATCTCAGGATTCTAAGACTATTATAGTCATATTGAATAAAAACTACTTTTTGCATTTGCAAGATTTAAAAAAGCATATGCTTCGAGTGAAACCCCCAAAGATGCATTATTTCAGGCATTATTAGCCCTTTTCCATGTGTGGTGTAGGACTTATGTTTAAATAACTGTCATTTTGAGTGGTACAGTATACAGTCATATTGAGTAAAACCTAAATTTTGTATTTGCAAACCATAGAAAAACAACTGTATCTAGTCAAACTAACAATTATTCAATATCACAGGCATTTTTAGACATTTTGCACGTTTGGATTAGGAGTTATGTTGGAATACATTTTTATTGCTTTTTTTGCATTATTTCAGGATTCTAAGAACATTATAGTCATATTGTGAAAAAAACAACTTTTTGCATTTGCAAGATTTAAAAAAGCATATGCTTCGAGTGAAACCCCCAAAGATGCATTATTTCAGGCATTATTAGCCATTTTCCATGTGTGGTGTAGGACTTATGTTTAAATAACTGTCATATTGATTGTTACAGCATACACTCATATTGAGTAAAACCTAAATTTTGTATTTGCAAACCATAGAAAAACAACTGTATCTAGTAAAACTAACAATTATTCAATATCACAGGCCTTTTTTGAGACATTTTGCACGTTTGGATTAGGAGTTATGTTGGTATACATTTTTATTGCTTTTTTCGCGTTATCTCAGGATTCTAAGAACATTATAGTCATATTGAGTAAAAAACTACTTTTTGCATTTGCAAGATTTAAAAAAGCATATGTTTCGAGTAAAACTCCAAAAGATGCATTATTTCAGGCATTATTAGCCATTTTTCATGTGTGGTGTAGGAGTTATGTTTAAATAACTGTCATATTGAGTGTTACAGTATACAGTCATATTGAGTAAAACCTAAATTTTGTATTTGCAAACCATAGAAAAACCACTGTATCTAGTAAAACTAACATTTATTCAATATCGGAGGCATTTTTAGACATTTTGCACGTTTGGATTAGGAATTATGTTGGAATACATTTTTATTGCTTTTTTTCCCATTATCTCAGGATTCTAAGGACATTATAGTCATATTGAGTAAAAAAGTACTTTTCGCATTTGCAAGATTTTAAAAAGCATATGTTTCGAGTAAAACTCCAAAAGATGCATTATTTCAGGCATTATTAGCCATTTTTCATGTGTGGTGTAGGAGTTATGTTTAAATAACTGTCATATTGGGTGTTACAGTATACAGTCATATTGAGTAAAACCTAGTTTTTGTATTTGTGATTCATTCAAAAATACCCGATTCTGGTAAAACTAACATAAATTCAATATTACAGGCTTTTTAGACACATTTCACGTTTAGTTTTGGAGTTATGATTATAAACCTTTCATATTTAATATGACAGTTACACTGTTATATTGAATAAAAAAACTAACTTGTGTCTTTGCAAACCTTACAAAAGATCATTTTTCTAGTACAACTAACAAAAATACATATCTCTAGGCATTATTAGCCATTTTGCAAGTGTTGTTTAAAAGTTATGTTTGAATACATTTTTATTGCTTTTTTCGCATTATCTCAGGATTCTAAGACTATTATAGTCATATTGAATAAAAACTACTTTTTGCATTTGCAAGATTTAAAAAAGCATATGCTTCGAGTGAAACCCCCAAAGATGCATTATTTCAGGCATTATTAGCCCTTTTCCATGTGTGGTGTAGGACTTATGTTTAAATAACTGTCATTTTGAGTGGTACAGTATACAGTCATATTGAGTAAAACCTAAATTTTGTATTTGCAAACCATAGAAAAACAACTGTATCTAGTCAAACTAACAATTATTCAATATCACAGGCATTTTTAGACATTTTGCACGTTTGGATTAGGAGTTATGTTGGAATACATTTTTATTGCTTTTTTTCGCATTATTTCAGGATTCTAAGAACATTATAGTCATATTGTGAAAAAAACAACTTTTTGCATTTGCAAGATTTAAAAAAGCATATGCTTCGAGTGAAACCCCCAAAGATGCATTATTTCAGGCATTATTAGCCATTTTCCATGTGTGGTGTAGGACTTATGTTTAAATAACTGTCATATTGATTGTTACAGCATACACTCATATTGAGTAAAACCTAAATTTTGTATTTGCAAACCATAGAAAAACAACTGTATCTAGTAAAACTAACAATTATTCAATATCACAGGCCTTTTTTGAGACATTTTGCACGTTTGGATTAGGAGTTATGTTGGTATACATTTTTATTGCTTTTTTCGCATTATCTCAGGATTCTAAGAACATTATAGTCATATTGAGTAAAAAACTACTTTTTGCATTTGCAAGATTTAAAAAAGCATATGTTTCGAGTAAAACTCCAAAAGATGCATTATTTCAGGCATTATTAGCCATTTTTCATGTGTGGTGTAGGAGTTATGTTTAAATAACTGTCATATTGAGTGTTACAGTATACAGTCATATTGAGTAAAACCTAAATTTTGTATTTGCAAACCATAGAAAAACCACTGTATCTAGTAAAACTAACATTTATTCAATATCGGAGGCATTTTTAGACATTTTGCACGTTTGGATTAGGAATTATGTTTGGAATACATTTTTATTGCTTTTTTCCCATTATCTCAGGATTCTAAGGACATTATAGTCATATTGAGTAAAAAAGTACTTTTCGCATTTGCAAGATTTTAAAAAGCATATGTTTCGAGTAAAACTCCAAAAGATGCATTATTTCAGGCATTATTAGCCATTTTTCATGTGTGGTGTAGGAGTTATGTTTAAATAACTGTCATATTGGGTGTTACAGTATACAGTCATATTGAGTAAAACCTAGTTTTTGTATTTGTGATTCATTCAAAAATACCCGATTCTGGTAAAACTAACATAAATTCAATATTACAGGCTTTTTAGACACATTTCACGTTTAGTTTTGGAGTTATGATTATAAACCTTTCATATTTAATATGACAGTTACACTGTTATATTGAATAAAAAAACTAACTTGTGTCTTTGCAAACCTTACAAAAGATCATTTTTCTAGTACAACTAACAAAAATACATATCTCTAGGCATTATTAGCCATTTTGCAAGTGTTGTTTAAAAGTTATGTTTGAATACATTTTTATTGCTTTTTTCGCATTATCTCAGGATTCTAAGACTATTATAGTCATATTGAATAAAAACTACTTTTTGCATTTGCAAGATTTAAAAAAGCATATGCTTCGAGTGAAACCCCCAAAGATGCATTATTTCAGGCATTATTAGCCCTTTTCCATGTGTGGTGTAGGACTTATGTTTAAATAACTGTCATTTTGAGTGGTACAGTATACAGTCATATTGAGTAAAACCTAAATTTTGTATTTGCAAACCATAGAAAAACAACTGTATCTAGTCAAACTAACAATTATTCAATATCACAGGCATTTTTAGACATTTTGCACGTTTGGATTAGGAGTTATGTTGGAATACATTTTTATTGCTTTTTTCGCATTATTTCAGGATTCTAAGAACATTATAGTCATATTGTGAAAAAAACAACTTTTTGCATTTGCAAGATTTAAAAAAACATATGCTTCGAGTGAAACCCCCAAAGATGCATTATTTCAGGCATTATTAGCCATTTTCCATGTGTGGTGTAGGACTTATGTTTAAATAACTGTCATATTGATTGTTACAGCGTACACTCATATTGAGTAAAACCTAAATTTTGTATTTGCAAACCATAGAAAAACAACTGTATCTAGTAAAACTAACAATTATTCAATATCACAGGCCTTTTTTGAGACATTTTGCACGTTTGGATTAGGAGTTATGTTGGTATACATTTTTATTGCTTTTTTCGCATTATCTCAGGATTCTAAGAACATTATAGTCATATTGAGTAAAAAACTACTTTTTGCATTTGCAAGATTTAAAAAAGCATATGTTTCGAGTAAAACTCCAAAAGATGCATTATTTCAGGCATTATTAGCCATTTTTCATGTGTGGTGTAGGAGTTATGTTTAAATAACTGTCATATTGAGTGTTACAGTATACAGTCATATTGAGTAAAACCTAAATTTTGTATTTGCAAACCATAGAAAAACCACTGTATCTAGTAAAACTAACATTTATTCAATATCGGAGGCATTTTTAGACATTTTGCACGTTTGGATTAGGAATTATGTTGGAATACATTTTTATTGCTTTTTTCCCATTATCTCAGGATTCTAAGGACATTATAGTCATATTGAGTAAAAAAGTACTTTTCGCATTTGCAAGATTTTAAAAAGCATATGTTTCGAGTAAAACTCCAAAAGATGCATTATTTCAGGCATTATTAGCCATTTTTCATGTGTGGTGTAGGAGTTATGTTTAAATAACTGTCATATTGGCTGTTACACTATACAGTCATATTGAGTAAAACCTAGTTTTTGTATTTGTGATTCATTCAAAAATACCCGATTCTGGTAAAACTAACATAAATTCAATATTACAGGCTTTTTTAGACACATTTCACGTTTAGTTTTGGAGTTATGATTATAAACCTTTCATATTTAATATGACAGTTACACTGTTATATTGAATAAAAAAACTAACTTGTGTCTTTGCAAACCTTACAAAAGATCATTTTTTTAGTACAACTAACAAAAATACATATCTCTAGGCATTATTAGCCATTTTGCATGTGTTGTTTAAAAGTTATGTTTGAATACATTTTTATTGCTTTTTTCGCATTATCTCAGGATTCTAAGACTATTATAGTCATATTGAATAAAAACTACTTTTTGCATTTGCAAGATTTAAAAAAGCATATGTTTCGAGTAAAACTCCCAAAGATGCATTATATCAGGCATTATTAGCCATTTTTCATGTGTGGTGTAGGAGTTATGTTTGAATAACTGTCATATTGAGTGTTACAGTATACAGTCATATTGAGTAAAACCTACATTTTGTATTTGAAAACCATAGAAAGACAACGTTATCTAGTAAAACTAACATGTATTCCTTATCTCAGGCATTTTTAGACATTTTGCACGTTTGGATTAGGGGTTATGTTGGAATACATTTTTTTTTGCTTTTTTCGCATTATCTCAGGTTTCTAAGAACATTATAGTCATATTGTGAAAAAAACTACTTTTTGCATTTGCAAGATTTAAAAAAGCATATGCTTCGAGTGAAACCCCCAAAGATGCATTATTTCAGGCATTATTAGCCATTTTCCATGTGTGGTGTAGGACTTATGTTTAAATAACTGTTATATTGAGTGTTACAGTATACGGTCATATTGACTAAACCCTCATTTTTGTATTTGCAAACCATAGAAAAACAACTGTATCTAGTAAAACTCACATGTATTCAATATCAGAGACATTTTTAGACATTTTGCACGTTTGGATTAGGAATTCTGTTCGAATACATTTTTACTGTTTTTTTCGCTTTATCTCAGGATTCTAAGACCATTACTGTCAAATTGAGTAAAAAATTATATTTTGTTTTTGCAAATATTGCCAAATGTTTTTTGTTTTTTTTCAGGAAAACTCTCAAAGATGCATTTCTTCAGGAATTATTAGACATTTTGCGTGCATATTTTTGGAGTTTTGTTTCAAAAACTGTCATTTGGAGTGTGACCAATATGAGGCCAGTAAAACCCAATGTTTGTATTTGTGATTCTTTCCAAAATACCCGATTCTGGTAAAACTCACATAAATTCAATATTACAGGCTTTTTTAGACAAATTTCATGTTTGGTTTTGGAGTTATGATTAAAAACCTTTCATATTTAGTATGACAGTTACACTGTTATATGGAATAAAAAAACTAACTTGTGTCTTTGCAAACCTTACAAAAGATCATTGTTCTAGTACAAATAACAAAAATACATATCTCTAGGCATTACTAGCCATTTTGCATGTGTTGTTTAGAAGTTATGTTGGAATACATTTTTATTGCTTTTTTCGCATTATCTCAGGATTCTAAGACTATTGTAGTCATATTGAATTAAAAACTACTTTTTGCATTTGCAAGATTTAAAAAAGCATATGTTTCGAGTAAAACTCCCAAAGATGTATTATTTCAGGCATTATTAGCCTTTTTTCATGTTTTGTGTAGGATTTATGTTTAAATAACTGTTATATTGAGTGTTACAGTATACAGTCATATTGACTAAAACTTCATTGTTGTATGTGCAAACCATAGAAAAACAATTTTATCTAGTAAAACTCACATGTATTCAATATCATAGGCATTTTTAGACATTTTGCACGTTTGGATTAGGAATTATGTTGGAATACATTTTTATTGTTTTTTTTTAGCTTTATCTCAGGATTCTAAGTACTTTACTGTCAAATTGAGTAAAACATTATATTTTGTTTTTGCAAACCTTGCCAAATGTTTTTTTCTTCCGGAAAACTCTCAAAGATGCCTTTTTTCAGGCATTATTAGACATTTTGCATGCATATTTTTGGAGTTTTGTTTCAAAAACTGTCATTTTGAGTGTGACCAATATGAGGCCAGTAAAACCCAATTTTTGTATTAGTGATTCTTTCCAAAATACCCGATTCTGGTAAAACTCACATAAATTCAATATTACAGGCTTTTTTAGACAAATTTCACGTTTAGTTTTGGAGTTATGATTATAAACCTTTCATATTTAGTATGACAGTTACACTGTTATATTAAAAAAAAAACTAACTTGTGTCTTTGTAAACCTTACAAAATATATTTTTTCTAGTACAATTAACAAAAATACATATCTCTAGGCATTATTAACCATTTTGCATGTGTTGTTTAGAAGTTATGTTGGAATACATTTTTATTGCTTTTTTCGCATTATCTCAGGATTCTAAGACTATTATAGTCATAATTGAATAAAAAACTACTTTTTGCATTTGCAAGATTTAAAAAAGCATATGTTTTGAGTAAAACTCCAAAATATGCGTTATCTCAGGCATTATTAGCCATTTTTCATGTGTGGTGTAGGAGTTATGTTTAAATAACTGTCATATTGAGTGTTACGGTATACAGTCCTTTTGAGTAAAACCTAAATTTTGTATTTGCAAACCATAGCAAAACAACTGTATCTAGTAAAACTAGCATTAATTCAATATAACAGGCATTTTTAGACATTTTGCACGTTTGGATTAGGAATTATGTTGGAATACATTTTTATTGCTTTTTTCGCATTATCTCAGGATTCTAAGACTATTGTAGTCATATTGAATTAAAAACTACTTTTTGCATTTGCGAGATTTAAAAAAGCATATGCTTCGAGTAAAACTCCCAAAGATGCATTATTTCAGTCATTCTCAGCCATTTTTTATGTGTGGTGTAGGAGTTATGTTTAAATAACTGTCATATTGAGTGTTACAGTATACAGGCATATTGAGTAAAACCTCGTTTTTGTATTTGTGATGCTTTCCAAAATACCTGATTCTGGTAAAACTCACATAAATTCAATATTACAGGCTTTTTTAGACAAATTTCAAGTTTGGTTTTGGAGTTATGATTATAAACCTTTCATATTTAGTATGACAGTTACACTGTTATATTGAATACAAAAACCAACTTGTGTCTTTGCTAACCTTACAAAAGATCATTTTCCTAGTACAACTAACAAAAATACAAATCTGTAGGCTTTATTAGCCATTTTTCATGTGTTGTTTAGAAGTTATGTTTGAATAAATTTTAACTGCTTTTTTCGCATTATCTCAGGATTCTAAGACTATTGTAGTCATATTGAATAAAAAAATACTTTTTGCATTTGCAAGATTTAAAAAAGCATATGCTTCGAGTAAAACTCCCAAAGGTGCATTTTTTCAGGCATTATTAGCCATTTTTCATGTGTGGTGTAGGAGTTATGTTTAAATAACTGTCATATTGAGTGTTACAGTACACAATCATATTGAGTAAAACCTAAATTTTGTATTTGCAAACCATAGAAAAACAACTGTACATAGTCAAACTAACAAGTATTCAATATCACAGGCATTTTTAGACATTTTGCACGTTTGGATTAGGAGTTATGTTTGAATACATTTTTATTGCTTTTTTCGCATTATCTCAGGATTCTAAGACTATTGTAGTCATATTGAATAAGAAACTACTTTTTTCATTTGCAAAATTTAAAAAAACATATGCTTCCAGTAAAACTCCCAAAGATGCATTATTTCAGACATTATTAGACATTTTGCATGTGTGGTTTAGGAGTTATGTTTAAATAGCTCTCATATTGAGTGTTACAGTATACAGTCATATTGAGTAAAACCTAGTTTTTGTATTTGTGATTCTTTCCAAAATACCTGATTCTGGTAAAACTCACATAAATTCAATATTACAGGATTTTTTAGACAAATTTCAAGTTTGGTTTTGGAGTTATGATTATAAACCTTTCATATTTAGTATGACAGTTACACTGTTATATTGAATACAAAAACCAACTTGTGTCTTTGCTAACCTTACAAAAGATCATTTTTCTAGTACAACTAACAAAAATACACATCTCTAGGCATTATTAGCCATTTTTTTATGTGTTGTTTAGAAGTTATTTTAACTGCTTTTTTCATATTATCTCAGGATTCTAAGACTATTATAGTCATACTGAATAAAAAACTACTTTTTGCATTTGCAAGATTTAAAAAAAGCATATGTTTCGAGTAAAACTCCCAAAGATGCATTATTTCAGGCATTATTAGCCATTTTGCATGTGTGGTGTAGGAGTAATGTTTAAATAACTGTCATATTGAGTGTTACAGTATACAGTCATATTGAGTAAAACCTAAATTTTGTATTTGCAAACCATAGAAAAACAACTGTATCTAGTAAAACTAACATTTATTCAATATCACAGAAATTTCTAGACATTTTGCACGATTGGATTAGGAATTATGTTGGAATACATTTTTATTGCTTTTTTCGCAATATCTCAGGATTCTAAAAACATTATAGTCATGTTGAGTAAAAAACTACTTTTTGCATTTGCAAAATTTAAAAAAGCATATGCTTCCAGTAAAACTCCAAAAGATGCATTTTTTCCGGCATTATTAGCCATTTTTCATGTGTTGTATAGGATTTATGTTTAAATAACTGCTATATTGAGTGTTACAGTATACAGTCATATTGACTAAAACCTAATTTTTGTATTTGCAATCCATAGAAAAACAACTGTATCTCGTAAAACTCACATGTATTCAATATCATAGGCGTTTTTAGACATTTTGCACGTTTGGATTAGGAATTATGTTGGAATACATTTTAATTGTTTTTTTCGCTTTATTTCAGGATTCTAAGAACATTGTCAAAATGACTAAAAAATTATACTTTGTTTTTTCAGGAAAACTCTCAAAGATGCATTTCTTCAGGCATTATTAGACATTTTGCATGCATATTTTTAGAGTTTTGTTTCAAAAACTGTCATTTTGAGTGTGACCAATATGAGGCCAGTAAAACCCAATGTTTGTATTTGTGATTCTTTCCAAAATACCCGATTCTGGTAAAACTCACATACATTCAATATTACAGGCTTTTTTAGACAAATTTCACGTTTAGTTTTGGAGTTATGATTATAAACCTTTCATATTTACTATGACAGTTACACTGTTATATTGAAAAAAAACTAACTTGTGTCTTTGTAAACCTTACAAAAGATATTTTTTCTAGTACAACTAACAAGAATACACATCTCTAGGCATTATTAACAATTTTGCATGTGTTGTTTAGAAGTTATGTTGGAATACATTTTTATTGCTTTTTTCCCATTATCTCAGGATTCTAAGACTAATGTAGTCATATTGAATAAAAAACTACTTTTTGCATTTGCAAGATTTAAAAAAGCATATGCTTCGAGTAAAACTCCCAAAGATGCCTTATTTCAGGCATTATTAGCCATTTTTCATGTGTGGTGTAGGAGTTATGTTTAAATAACTGTCATATTGAGTGTTACAATATACAGTCATATTGAGTAAAACCTAGTTTTTGTATTTTTGATTCTTTCCAAAATACCTGATTCTGGTAAAACTCACATAAATTCAATATTACAGGTTTTTTACACAAATTTCAAGTTTGGTTTTGGAGTTATGATTATAAACCTTTATTATTTAGTATGACAGTTACACTGTTATATTGAATACAAAAAACAACTTATGTCTTTGCTAACCTTACAAAAGATCATTTTTCTAGTACAACCAACAAAAATACACATCTCTAGGCATTATTAGCCATTTTTCATGTGTTGTTTAGAAGTTATGTTTGAATACATTTTTATTAACTTTTTTGCATTATCTCAGGATTCTAAGAACATTATAGTCATGTTGAATAAAAAACTACTTTTTGCATTTGGAAGATTTAAAAAAAGCATATGTTTCGAGTAAAACTCCCAAAGATGCATTATTTCAGGCATTATTAGCCATTTTTCAAGTGTGGTGTAGGAGTTATGTTTAAATAACTGTCATATTGAGTGTTACAGTATACAGTCATATTGACTAAAACCTCATTTTCGTATTTGCAAACCATAGAAAAACAACTGTATCTAGAAAAACTCACATGTATTCAATATCACAGGCATTTTTAGACATTTTGCACGTTTGGATCAGGAGTTATGTTGGAATACATTTTTATTGCTTTTTTCGCATTATCCCAGAATTCAAAGAACATTACAGTCATATTGAGTAAAACCTAAATTTTGTATTTGCAAACCATAGAAAAACAACTGTATCTAGTAAAACTAACATTCATTCAATATCACTGCATTTTTAGACATTTTGCACGTTTGGATTAGGATTTATATTGGAATACATTTTTATTGCTTTTTTCTTATTATCTCAGGATTTGAAGAACATTATAGTCATATTGAGTAAAAAACTACTTTTTGCATTTGTAAGATTTAAAAAAGCATATGCTTCCAGTAAAACTCCAAAAGATGCATTATTTCAGGCATTATTAGCCATTTTTCATGTGTTGTGTGGGGTTTATGTTTAAATAACTGTTATATTGAGTGTTACAGTATATTTAGACATTTTGCACGTTTGGATTATGAATTATGTTGGAATACATTTTTATTGTTATTTTCGCTTTATCTCAGGATTCTAAGTACATTACTGTCAAATTGAGTATACAATTATATTTTGTTTTTGCAAATATTGCCAAATGTTGTTTTTTTCAGGAAAACTCTCAAAGATGCATTTCTTCAGGCATTATTAGACATTTTGCATGCATATTTTTAGAGTTTTGTTTCAAAAACTGTCATTTTGAGTGTGACCAATATGAGGTTAGTAAAACCCAATGTTTGTATTTGTGATTCTTTCCAAAATACCCGATTCTGGTAAAACTCACATAAATTCAATATTACATGCTTTTTTAGACAAATTTCACATTTAGTTTTGGAGTTGTGATTATAAACCTTTCATATTTAGTATGACAGTTACACTGTTATATTGAATAAAAAAACTAACTTGTTTCTTTGCAAACCTTACAAAAGATCATTTTTCTAGTACAACTAACAAAAATGTACTTCACTAGGGTCACAGGGAGTCTCCTGTGAAGATTGGCAAGTATGTTGCCAGGTCAGTATTGCCATTCAAGGAAGGTGAATCCACTTTTCACGTAGTTTCTACACACAGTAGCCCCCCGGTAAACTGAGTTTGAGATTCTTGATCTTAATAATTCAGAAAAAATCTATAAAATAATCATATTTTTCTGTGGAACTGCCAGCATTGTCACTCCATTAAAGTTGGTTGATCGTAATTAATTGGAAAAACTCTGTAGAAAAAAGGTATTTTTCTGCAGAACTGTTTGCATCGTCACTTTATTAAAGGTGGTTGATTTTAACAATTTAGTAAAAATCTGAAAAATGTTGATATTTTTCCACAAATGGTTTAATGAAAATTTCTGTAAATATAATGTTTTAGATCATTATTTGGTCTACAGTGTTTTTGCTTTAATTTTATGGTTTTCATTTGGCAGCCGTAGCTACCAGTAGATTACAGTTTTTTTACAGAATTTTTTTTTACAGTGTACCTTGTGTGTTTGAGAACCTTAAAAAATATATTTTTCTGGTAAAACTGACAAAGATAAATGTCTATACACTGTAAAAAAAAATTCTGTAAAAAACCTGTCATCTACTGGCGATACGGCTGCCAAACAAAACTATAAAATTTAAGTAAAACATTGTAAACCAAATAATAATCAAACACATTATATTTACAGAAATTTTCATGAAACGTTTTGCGGAAAAATATCGTAATTTTACAGATTTTTACCATATTATTAAGGTCAACCACCTTTAATAAAGTATCGATGCAAACAGTTTTGAAGAAAAATACTTTTATTCTACAGAGTTTTTCCAAATTAATATGATCAACCAACTTTAATAAAGTGACAATGCTGGCAGTTCCACAGAAAAATACCATAACTCCAAAAGTAGAAATGCAACGTGTCTAAAAATGCTTGAAGAAAAACATTTGTTAAGGTTGGCGAAAACAAAAAGTATTTTTCTACTAAATTGACAGTAATGTACTTAGAATCCTGAGATAATGCGAAAAAAGCAATTAAAAGGTATTCCAACATAATTCCTAATTCAAAAGTTCAAAATGTCTAAAAATGCCTGTGATATTGAATAAATGTGAGTTTTACTAGATACAGTTTTTTTTTATGGTTTGCAAATACAAAAATTTAGGTTTTACTCAATATGACTGTATAATGTAACACTCAATATGACAGTTAGTTAAACATAACTCCTACACCACACATGAAAAATGTCTAATAATGCCTGGAATAATGCATCTTTTGGAGTTTTATGGTTTTATGCAAACCATAAAAAAAACCTATATCTAGTAAAACTCACATTTATTCAATATCACCGGCATTTTTAGACATTTTGAACGTTTGAATTAGGAATTATGTTGGAATACCTTTTAATTGCTTTTTTTGCATTATCTCAGGATTCTAAGTACATTACTGTCAAATTAGTAGAAAAATACTTTTTGTTTTCGCCAACCATACCATTTTTTTTTTTCCAGAAAAACTCTCAAAGATACATTTCTGCAGGCATTTTTAGACATGTTGCATTTCTACTTTTGGAGTTATGTTTCAAAAACTGTCATTTTGAGTGTGACCAATATGAGGCCAGGAATACCTAATTTTTGTATTTGTGAACCTCTCCAAAATACCTAATTCTGTTAAAGCTCACATAAATTCAATATTATAGGCTTTTTAGACAGATTTCAAGTTTGGTTTTGGATTTATGATTATAAACCTTTCATATTTAGTATGACTGTTACACTGTTATATTGAATAAAAAAAGTAACTTGTGTCTTTGCAAACCTTACAAAAGATCATTTTTCTAGTACAACCAACAAAAATACACATCTCTAGGCATTATTAGCCATTTTGCATGTGTTTTTTAGAAGTTATGTTTGAATACATTTTTTTTTACTTTTTTGCATTATGTCAGGATTGTAAGACTTTGTAGTCATATTGAGTAAAAAACTACTTTTTGCATTTGCAATATTTAAAAAAGCATATGTTTCGAGTAAAACTCCCAAAGATGCATTATTTCAGGCATTATTAGCCGTTTTTCATGTGTGGTGTTGGAGTTATGTTTAAATAACTGTCATATTGAGTGTTACAGTATACAGTCATATTGAGTAAAACCTCATTTTTGTTTTTGCAAACTATTAAAAAAACAACTGTGTCTAGTAAAACTCACATGTATTCAATATCACAGGCATTTTTAGACATTTTGCACGTTTGGATTAGGAATTATGTTTTTATTGCTTTTTTCGCAGTATCTCAGGAATCTAAGAACATTATAGTCATGTTGAGTAAAAAACAACTTTTTGCATTTGAAAATTTATGTGAGTTTTACCAGAACCGGGTACTTTGGAAAGAATCACAAATACAAACATTGGGTTTTACTGGCCTCATATTGGTCACACTCAAAATGACAGTTTTTGAAACAAAACTCCAAAAATATGCATGCAAAATGTCTAATAATGCCTGAAGAAATGCATCTTTGAGAGTTTTCCTGAAAAAAAAAACATTTGGCAAGGTTTGCAAAAACAAAATATAATTTTTTACTCAATTTGACAGTAATGTACAATAAAAATGTATTCCAACATAATTCCTAATCCAAACGTGCAAAATGTCTAAAAATGCCTATGATATTGAATACATGTGAGTTTTACTAGAGACAGTTGTTTTTCTATGGTTTGCAAATACAAAAATGAGGTTTTAGTCAATATGACTGTATACTGTAACACTCAATATAACAGTTATTTAAACATAACTCCTACACCACACATGAAAAATGGCTAATAATGCCTGAAATAATGCATCTTTTGGAGTTTTACTCAAAGCATATGCTTTTTTAAATTTTGCAAATGCAAAAAGTAGTTTTTTACTCAATATGACTATAATGTTCTTAGAATCCTGAGATAATGCGAAAAAAGCAATAAAAATGTACGCCAACATAACTCCTAATCCAAACGTGCAAAATGTCTAAAAATGCCTGTGATATTGAATACATGTGAGTTTCACTGGATGCAGTTGTTTTTCTATGGTTTGCAAATACAAAATTCAGGTTTTACTCAATATGATTGTATACTGTAAGACTCAATATGACAGTTATTTAAACATAACTCCTACACCACACATGGAAAATGGGTAATAATGCTTGAAATAATGCACCTTTGGGAGTTTTACTCGAAACATATGCATTTTAAAATCTTGCAAATGCAAAAAGTTTTTTTTTATTCAAGATGACTATAATAATCTTAGAATCCTGAGATAATGCGAAAAAAGCAATACAAATGTATTCCAACATAACTTCTAAACAACACATACAAAATGGCTAATAATGCCTGAAATAATGCATCTTTGGGAGTTTTACTCGAAAACATATGCTTTTTTAAATCTTGCAAATGCAAAAAGTAGTTTTTTACTCAATTTGACAGTAATGTACTTAGAATCCTGAGATAAAGTGAAAACAAAAAATGCTAATGTATTCCATCATAATTCCTAATCCAAACGTGCAAAATGTCTAAAAATGCATATGATATTGAATTAATGTTCGTTTTACTAGATACAGTTCAATGGTTTGCAAATACAAAATTTAGGAATTACTCAATATGACTGTATCCTTTAACACTCAATATGACAGTTATTTAAACATAACTCCTAAACCACACATGCAAAATGTCTTATAATGCCTGAAGAAATGCATCTTTGAGAGTTTTCCTGAAAAAAAAAAACATTTGGCAAGGTTTGCAAAAACAAAATACATTTTTTTACTCAATTTGACAGTAATGTACTTAGAATCCGGAGATAAAGCGAAAAAAACAATAAATATGTATTCAAACATAATTCCTAATCCAAACGTGCAAAATGTCGAAAAATGCCTATGATATTGAATACGTGTGAGTTTTACAAGATGCAGTTGTTTTTCTATGGTTTGCAAATACAAAAATGAGGTTTTAGTCAATATGACTGTATACTGTAACACTCAATATGACAGTTATTTAAACATAGTTCCTACACCACAAATGAAAAATGGCTAATAATGCCTGAAATAATGCATCTTTCAGAGTTTTACTCGAAGCATTAGCTTTTTTAAATTTTGCAAATGCAAAAAGTAGTTTTTTACTCAACATGACTATAATGTTCTTAGATTCCTGAGATAATGCGAAAAAAGCAATAAAAACATAACTCCTAATCCAAACGTGCAAAATGTCTAAAAATGCCTGTGATATTGAATTAATGTTAGTTTTACTAGATACAGTTGTTTTTCTATGGTTTGCAAATACAAAATTTAGGTTTTACTTAATGTGACTGTATACTGTATACTGTATACTGTAACACTCAATATGACAGTTATACTGTCATATTGAGTGTTACAGTATAACTCCTACACCACACATGCAAAATGTCTAATAATGCCTGAAGAAATGCATCTTTGAGAGTTTTCCTGAAAAAAAACACATTTGGCAAGGTTTGCAAAAACATAATATAATGGTTTACTCAATTTGACAGTAATGTACTTAGAATCCTGAGATAATGCAAAAAAAGCAATAAAAAATCAAACATAAATTCCAAACGACGCATGAAAAACGGCTGATAATGCCTAGAGATGTGTATTTTTGTTAGTTGTACTAAAAAATTGATCTTTTGTGAGGTTAGCAAAGACACAAGTTATTTTTTTAATTCAATATAACATTGTAACTATCATACTAAATATGAAAGGTTTATAATCATAACTCGAAAACCAAACTTGAAATTTGTCTAAAAAAGCCTGTAATATTGAATGTATGTGAGTTTTAACAGAATCGTGTATTTTGGAAAGAATCACAAATACAAAAACTAAGTTTTACTCAATATGACTGTATACTGTAACACTCAATATGACGGTTATTTAAACATAACTCCTACACCACACATGAAAAATGGCTAATAATGCCTGAAATAATGCATCTTTGGGAGTTTTACTCGAAGCATATGCTTTTTTTAAATCTTGAAAATGCAAAAAGTAGTTTTTTACTCAATATGTCTATAATGTTCTTAGAATCCTGAGATAATGCGAAAAAAACAAACAAAAAAATGTATTCCAACATAACTCCTAATCCAAACGTGCAAAATGTCTAAAAATGCCAGTAATATTGAAAAAATGTTAGTTTTACTAGACACAGTTGTTTTTTTTATAGTTTGCAAAAATAAAAATGAGGTTTTACTCAATATGACTGTATACTGTAACACTTTTTAAACATAAATCCTACACAACACATGAATCATTGGTAATAATGCCTGAAATAATGCATCTTTGGGAGTTTTACTCGATACATATCCTGTTTTAAATATTGCAAATGCCAAAAGTAGTTTTTTACTCAATATGACTACAAATTCTTACAATCCTGACATAATGCGAAAAAGTAATAAAAATGTATTCAAACATAACTTCTAAAAACCACATGCAAAATGGCTGATAATCCCTACAGATGTGTATTTTTGTTAGTTGTACTAGAAAAATAATCTTTTTTAAGGTTTGCAAAGACACAAGTTAGTTTTTTTTATTCAATATAACAGTGTAACTGTCATATTAAATATGAAAGGTTTATAATCATAACTCCAAAACCCAACTTGAAATTTGTCTAAAAAAAGCCTGTAATATTGAATTCATGTGAGTTTTAACAGAATCAGGTATTTTGGAGAGGTTCACAAATACAACAATTTGGTTTTCCTGGCCTCATATTGGTCAAACTCAAAATGACGGTTTTTGAAACAAAACTCCAAAAATATGCATGCAAAATGTCTAATAATGCCTGAAGAAATGCATCTTTGAGAGTTTTCCTGAAAAAAAAAACATTTGGCAAGGTTTGCAAAAACAAAATATAATTTTTTACTCAATTTGACAGTAATGTACAATAAAAATGTATTCCAACATAATTCCTAATCCAAACGTGCAAAATGTCTAAAAATGCCTATGATATTGAATACATGTGAGTTTTACTAGAGACAGTTGTTTTTCTATGGTTTGCAAATACAAAAATGAGGTTTTAGTCAATATGACTGTATACTGTAACACTCAATATAACAGTTATTTAAACATAACTCCTACACCACACATGAAAAATGGCTAATAATGCCTGAAATAATGCATCTTTTGGAGTTTTACTCAAAGCATATGCTTTTTTAAATTTTGCAAATGCAAAAAGTAGTTTTTTACTCAATATGACTATAATGTTCTTAGAATCCTGAGATAATGCGAAAAAAGCAATAAAAATGTACGCCAACATAACTCCTAATCCAAACGTGCAAAATGTCTAAAAATGCCTGTGATATTGAATACATGTGAGTTTTACTGGATGCAGTTGTTTTTCTATGGTTTGCAAATACAAAATTCAGGTTTTACTCAATATGATTGTATACTGTAAGACTCAATATGACAGTTATTTAAACATAACTCCTACACCACACATGGAAAATGGGTAATAATGCTTGAAATAATGCACCTTTGGGAGTTTTACTCGAAACATATGCATTTTAAAATCTTGCAAATGCAAAAAGTTTTTTTTTATTCAAGATGACTATAATAATCTTAGAATCCTGAGATAATGCGAAAAAAGCAATACAAATGTATTCCAACATAACTTCTAAACAACACATACAAAATGGCTAATAAAGCCTGAAATAATGCATCTTTGGGAGTTTTACTCGAAAACATATGCTTTTTTAAATCTTGCAAATGCAAAAAGTAGTTTTTTACTCAATTTGACAGTAATGTACTTAGAATCCTGAGATAAAGTGAAAACAAAAAATGCTAATGTATTCCATCATAATTCCTAATCCAAACGTGCAAAATGTCTAAAAATGCATATGATATTGAATTAATGTTCGTTTTACTAGATACAGTTCAATGGTTTGCAAATACAAAATTTAGGAATTACTCAATATGACTGTATCCTTTAACACTCAATATGACAGTTATTTAAACATAACTCCTACACCACACATGCAAAATGTCTTATAATGCCTGAAGAAATGCATCTTTGAGAGTTTTCCTGAAAAAAAAAAACATTTGGCAAGGTTTGCAAAAACAAAATAATTTTTTTTACTCAATTTGACAGTAATGTACTTAGAATCCGGAGATAAAGCGAAAAAAACAATAAATATGTATTCAAACATAATTCCTAATCCAAACGTGCAAAATGTCGAAAAATGCCTATGATATTGAATACGTGTGAGTTTTACAAGATGCAGTTGTTTTTCTATGGTTTGCAAATACAAAAATGAGGTTTTAGTCAATATGACTGTATACTGTAACACTCAATATGACAGTTATTTAAACATAGTTCCTACACCACAAATGAAAAATGGCTAATAATGCCTGAAATAATGCATCTTTCAGAGTTTTACTCGAAGCATTAGCTTTTTTAAATTTTGCAAATGCAAAAAGTAGTTTTTTACTCAACATGACTATAATGTTCTTAGATTCCTGAGATAATGCGAAAAAAGCAATAAAAACATAACTCCTAATCCGAACGTGCAAAATGTCTAAAAATGCCTGTGATATTGAATTAATGTTAGTTTTACTAGATACAGTTGTTTTTCTATGGTTTGCAAATACAAAATTTAGGTTTTACTTAATGTGACTGTATACTGTATACTGTATACTGTAACACTCAATATGACAGTTATACTGTCATATTGAGTGTTACAGTATAACTCCTACACCACACATGCAAAATGTCTAATAATGCCTGAAGAAATGCATCTTTGAGAGTTTTCCTGAAAAAAAACACATTTGGCAAGGTTTGCAAAAACATAATATAATGGTTTACTCAATTTGACAGTAATGTACTTAGAATCCTGAGATAATGCAAAAAAAGCAATAAAAAATCAAACATAAATTCCAAACGACGCATGAAAAACGGCTGATAATGCCTAGAGATGTGTATTTTTGTTAGTTGTACTAAAAAATTGATCTTTTGTGAGGTTAGCAAAGACACAAGTTATTTTTTTAATTCAATATAACATTGTAACTATCATACTAAATATGAAAGGTTTATAATCATAACTCGAAAACCAAACTTGAAATTTGTCTAAAAAAGCCTGTAATATTGAATGTATGTGAGTTTTAACAGAATCGGGTATTTTGGAGAGAATCACAAATACAAAAACTAAGTTTTACTCAATATGACTGTATACTGTAACACTCAATATGACGGTTATTTAAACATAACTCCTACACCACACATGAAAAATGGCTAATAATGCCTGAAATAATGCATCTTTGGGAGTTTTACTCGAAGCATATGCTTTTTTTAAATCTTGAAAATGCAAAAAGTAGTTTTTTACTCAATATGTCTATAATGTTCTTAGAATCCTGAGATAATGCGAAAAAAACAAACAAAAAAATGTATTCCAACATAACTCCTAATCCAAACGTGCAAAATGTCTAAAAATGCCAGTAATATTGAAAAAATGTTAGTTTTACTAGACACAGTTGTTTTTTTTATAGTTTGCAAAAATAAAAATGAGGTTTTACTCAATATGACTGTATACTGTAACACTTTTTAAACATAAATCCTACACAACACATGAATCATTGGTAATAATGCCTGAAATAATGCATCTTTGGGAGTTTTACTCGATACATATCCTGTTTTAAATATTGCAAATGCCAAAAGTAGTTTTTTACTCAATATGACTACAAATTCTTACAATCCTGACATAATGCGAAAAAGTAATAAAAATGTATTCAAACATAACTTCTAAAAACCACATGCAAAATGGCTGATAATCCCTACAGATGTGTATTTTTGTTAGTTGTACTAGAAAAATAATCTTTTTTAAGGTTTGCAAAGACACAAGTTAGTTTTTTTTATTCAATATAACAGTGTAACTGTCATATTAAATATGAAAGGTTTATAATCATAACTCCAAAACCCAACTTGAAATTTGTCTAAAAAAAGCCTGTAATATTGAATTCATGTGAGTTTTAACAGAATCAGGTATTTTGGAGAGGTTCACAAATACAACAATTTGGTTTTCCTGGCCTCATATTGGTCACACTCAAAATGACAGTTTTTGAAACATAACTCCAAAAGTAGAAATGCAACGTGTCTAAAAATGCCTGAAGAAATGTATCTTTGAGAGTTTTTCGGGAAAAAAAACCATTTGGTAAGGTTGGCGAAAACAAAAAGTATTTTTCTACTAATTTGACAGTAATGTACTTAGAATCCTGAGATAATGCGAAAAAAACAATACAAATGTATTCCAACATAATTCCTAATTCAAACGTTCAAAATGTCTAAAAATGCCTGTGATATTGAATACATGTGAGTTTTACTAGATATAGTTTTTTTTTGATGGTTTGCAAATACCAAAATGAGGTTTTACTCAATATGACTGTATAAATTAACACTCAATATGACGGTTATTTAAACATAACTCCTACACCACACATGAAAAATGTCTAATAATGCCTGAAATAATGCATCTTTGGGAGTTTTACTCAAAGCAAAAGCTTTTTTAAATTTTGCAAATGCAAAAAGTTGTTTTTTACTCAACATGACTATAATGTTCTTAGATTCCAGAGATACTGCGAAAAAAGCAATAAAAACATAACTCCTAATCCAAACGTGCAAAATGTCTAAAAAAGCCTGTGATATTGAAAACATTTGATTTTTACTAGACACAGTTGTTTTTTTTTATAGTTTGCAAAAACAAAAATGAGGTTTTACTCAATATGACTGTATACTGTAACACTCAATATGACAGTTATTTAAACATAACTCCAACACCACACATGAAAAACGGCTAATAATGCCTGAAATAATGCATCTTTGGGAGTTGTGCTCGAAACATATGCTTTTTTAAATATTGCAAATGCAAAAAGTCGTTTTTTACTCAATATGACTACAAATGCTAACAATCCTGACATAATGCAAAAAAAGTAAAAAAAAATGTATTCAAACATAACTTGTAAAAAAACACATGCAAAATGGCTAATAATGCCTAAAGATATGTATTTTTGTTAGTTGTACTAGAAAAATGATCTTTTGTAAGGTTTGCAAAGACACAAAATAGTTTTTTTATTCAATATAACAGTGTAACTGTCATACTAAATATGAAAGATTTATAATCATAACTCCAAAACTAAACGTGAAATTTGTCTAAAAAAGCATGTAATATTGAATTTATGTGAGTTTTACCAAAATCAGGTATTTTGGAAAGAATCACAAATACAAAAACTAGGTTTTACTCAATATGACTGTATACTGTAACGCCCAATATGACAGTTATTTAAACATAACTCCTACACCACACATGAAAAATGGCTAATAATGCCTGAAATAATGGGAGTTTTACTCGAAATGCAAAAAGTAGTTTTTTATTCAATATGACTATAATAGTCCTAGAATCCTGAGATAATGCGAAAAAAGCAATAAAAATGTATTCAAACATAACTTGTAAAAAAACACATGCAAAATGGCTAATAATGCCTAAAGATATGTATTTTTGTTAGTTGTACTAGAAAAATGATCTTTTGTAAGGTTTGCAAAGACACAAAATAGTTTTTTTATTCAATATAACAGTGTAACTGTCATACTAAATATGAAAGGTTTATAATCATAACTCCAAAACCAAACTTGAAATTTGTCTAAAAAAGCCTGTAATATTGAATTTATGTGAGTTTTACCAGAATCAGGTATTTTGGAAAGAATCACAAATACAAAAACTAGGTTTTACTCAATATGACTGTATACTGTAACACTCAATATGACAGTTATTTAAACATAACTCCTACACCACACATAAAAAATGGCTGAGAATGACTGAAATAATGCATCTTTGGGAGTTTTACTCGAAGCATATGCTTTTTTAAATCTCGCAAATGCAAAAAGTAGTTTTTAATTCAATATGACTACAATAGTCTTAGAATCCTGAGATAATGGGAAAAAAGCAATAAAAATGTATTCCAACATAACTCCTAATCCAAACGTGCAAAATGTCTAAAAATGCCTGTTATATTGAATGAATGCTAGTTTTACTAGATACAGTTGTTTTGCTATGGTTTGCAAATACAAAATTTAGGTTTTACTCAATAAGACTGTATACTGTAACACTCAATATGACAGTTATTTAAACATAACTCCTACACCACACATGAAAAATGGCTAATAATGCCTGAGATAATGCATCTTTTGGAGTTTTACTCAAAACATATGCTTTTTTAAATCTTGCAAATGCAAAAAGTAGTTTTTTATTCAATATGACTATAATAGTCTTAGAATCCTGAGATAATAAGAAAAAAGCAATAAAAATGTATTCCAACATAACTTCTAAACAACACATGCAAAATGGTTAATAATGCCTAGAGATATGTATTTTTGTTAGTTGTACTAGAAAAAATATATTTTGTAAGGTTTACAAAGACACAAGTTAGGTTTTTTTTCAATATAACAGTGTAACTGTCATACTAAATATGAAAGGTTTATAATCATAACTCCAAAACTAAACGTGAAATTTGTCTAAAAAAGCCTGTAATATTGAATTTATGTGAGTTTTACCAGAATCGGGTATTTTGGAAAGAATCACAAATACAAACATTGGGTTTTACTGGCCTCATATTGGTCACACTCAAAATGACAGTTTTTGAAACAAAACTCCAAAAATATGCATGCAAAATGTCTAATAATGCCTGAAAAAATGGATCTTTGAGAGTTTTCCTGAAAAAAAAAAACATTTGGCAAGGTTTGCAAAAACAAAATATAATTTTTTACTCAATTTGACAGTAATGTACTTAGAATCCGGAGATAAAGCGAAAAAAACAATAAAAATGTATTCAAACATTATTCCTAATCCAAACGTGCAAAATGTCTAAAAATGCCTATGATATTGAATACGTGTGAGTTTTACTAGATGCAGTTATTTTTCTATGGTTTGCAAATACAAAAATGAGGTTTTAGTCAATATGACTGTATACTGTAACACTCAATATGACAGTTATTTAAACATAGTTCCTACACCACACATGAAAAATGGCTAGTAATGCCTGAAATAATGCGTCTTTTGGAGTTTTACTCGAAGCATTTGCTTTTTTAAATTTTGCAAAAGCAAAAAGTAGTTTTTTACTCAACATGACTATAATGTTCTTAGATTCCTGAGATAATGCAAAAAAAGCAAAAAAAACATAACTCCTAATCCAAACGTGCAAAATGTCAAAAAATGCCTGTGATATTGAATACATGTGAGTTTTACTAGACACAGTTGTTGTTTTTTATTGTTTGCAAAAACAAAAATGAGGTTTTACTCAATATGACTGTATACTGTAACACTCAATATGACAGTTATTTAAACATAACTCCTACACCACACATGAAAAACGGCTAATAATGCCTGAAATAATGCATCTTTGGGAGTTTTACTCGAAACATATGCTTTTTTAAATATTGCAAATGCAAAAAGTAGTTTTTTACTCTATATGACTACAAAGGCTTACAATCCTGACATAAGTAAAAAAAATGTAATCAAACATAACTTCTAAAAAGCACATGCAAAATGGCTAATAATGCCTAGAGATATGTAATTATGTTAGTTGTACTAGAAAAATGATCTTTTGTAAGGTTTGCAAAGACACAAGTTAGTTTTTTGATTCAATTTAACAGTGTAACAGTCATACTAAATATAAAAGGTTTATAATCATAACTCCAAAACCAAACTTGAAATTTGTCTAAAAAGCCTATTATATTGAATTTATGTGAGTTTTAACAGAATCAGGTATTTTGGAGAGGTTCACAAATACAAAAATTTGGTTTTCCTGGTCTCATATTAGTCACACTCAAAATGACCGTTTTTGAAACATAACTCCAAAAGTAGAAATGCAACGTGTCTAAAAATGCTTGAAGAAATGTATCTTTGAGAGTTTTTCTGGAAAAAAAAAACATTTGGTTAGGTTGGCGAAAACAAAAAGTATTTTTCTACTAATTTGACAGTAATGTACTTGGAATCTTGAGATAATGCGAAAAAAGCAATTAAAAGATATTCCAACATAATTCCTAATTCAAACGTTCAAAATGTCTAAAAATGCCTGTGATATTGAATAAATATGAGTTTTACTAGATACAGTTTTTTTTTATGGTTTGCAAATACAAAAATGAGGTTTTACTCAATATGACTGTATAATGTAACACACAATATGACAGTTATTAAAACATTACTCCTACACCACACATGTAAAATGGCTAATAATGCCTGAAATAATGCATCTTTGGGAGTTTTACTCGAAACATATGCTTATTTAAATATTGCAAATGCAAAAAGACAGTAATGTACTTAGAATCCTGAGATAAAGCGAAAACAAAAAATGAAAATGTATTCCATCATAATTCCTAATCCAAACGTGCAAAATGTCTAAAAATGCCTGTGATATTGAATTAATGTTCGTTTTACTAGATACAGTTTTATGGCTTGTAAATACAAAATGTAGGTTTTACTCAATATGACTGTATACTTTAACATTCAATATGACAGTTATTTAAACATAACTCCTACACCACACATGCAAAATATCTAATAATGCCTGAAGAAATGCATCTTTGAGAGTTTTCCTGAAAAAAAAAAAAAAACATTTGGCAAGGTTTGCAAAAACAAAATTTAATTTTTTACTCAATTTGACAGTAATGTACCTAGAATCATGAGATAAAGCGAAAAAAGAAATGAAAATGTATTCCATCATAATTCCTAATCCAAACGTGCAAAATGTCTAAAAATGCCTGTGATATTGAATACAAAGATGCATTTCTTCAGGCATTATTAGACATTTCGCATGCATATTTTAAGAGTTTTGTTTCAAAAACTGTCATTTTGAATGTGACAAATATGAGGCCAATAAAACCCAATGTTTGTATTTGTGATTCTTTCCAAAATACCCGATTCTGGTAAAACTCATATAAATTCAACATTACAGGCTTTTTTAGACAAATTTCATGTTTGGTTTGGGAGTTATGATTATAAACCTTTTATATTTAGTATGACAGTTACACTGTTGTATTGAAGAAAAAAAACTAACTTGTGTCTTTATAAACCTTACAAAATATATTTTTTCTAGTACAACTAACAAAAATACATATCTCTAGGCATTATTAACCATTTTGCATGTGTTGTTTAGAAGTTATGTTGGAATACATTTTTATTGCTTTTTTCGCATTATCTCAGGATTCTAAGACTATTGTAGTCATATTGAATAAAAAAACTACTTTTTGCATTTGCAAGATTTAAAAAAGCATATGCTTCGAGTAAAACTCCAAAAGATGCATTATTTCAGGCATAATTAGCCATTTTTCATGTGTGGTGTAGGAGTTATGTTTAAATAACTGTCATATTGAGTGTTACAGTATACAGTCATATTGAGTAAAACCTAGTTTTTGTATTTGTGAGTCCTTCCAAAATACCTGATTCTGGTAAAACTCACATAAATTCAATATTACAGGCTTTTTTAGACAAATTTCAAGTTTGGTGTTGGAGTTATGAATATAAACCTTTCATATTTAATAAGACAGTTACACTGTTATATGGAATAAAAAAACTAACTTTGCATTTGCAAACCTAACAAAGGATTATTTTTCTAGTACAACTAACAAAAATACATATCCCTAGGCATTATTAGCCTATTTGCATGTGTTGTTTAAAAATTATGTTTGAATACATTTTTATTGCTTTTTTCGCATTATCTCAGGATTCTAAGACTATTATAGTCATATTGAATAAAAACTACTTTTTGCATTTGCAAGATTTAAAAAAGCATATGTTTCGAGTAAAACTCCCAAAGATGCATTATTTCAGGCATTATTAGCCATTTTTCATGTGTGGTGTAGGAGTTATGTTTAAATAACTGTCATATTGAGTGTTACAGTATACAGTCATATTGAGTAAAACCTAAATTTTGTATTTGCAAACCATAGAAAAACCACTGTATCTAATAAAACTAACATTTATTCAATATCGGAGGCATTTTTAGACATTTTGCACGTTTGGATTAGGAATTATGTTGGAATACATTTTTATTGCTTTTTTCGCATTATCTCAGGATTCTAAGGACATTTTAGTCATATTGAGTAAAAAACTACTTTTTGCATTTGCAAGATTTTAAAAAGCATATGTTTCCAGTTAAACTCCAAAAGATGCATTATTTCAGGCATTATTAGCCATTTTTCATGTGTGGTGTAGGAGTTATGTTTAAATAACTGTCATATTGAGTGTTACAGTATACAGTCATATTGAGTAAAACCTAAATTTGGTATTTGCAAACCATAGAAAAACCACTGTATCTAGTAAAACTAACATTTATTCAATATCACAGGCATTTTTAGACATTTTGCACGTTTGGATTAGGAATTATGTTGGAATACATTTTTATTGCTTTTTTCGCATTATCTCAGGATTCTAAGGACATTATAGTCATATTGAGTAAAAAACTACTTTTTGCATTTGCAAGAATTTAAAAAGCATATGTTTCCAGTAAAACTCCAAAAGATGCATTATTTCAGGCATTATTAGCCATTTTTCATGTGTGGTGTAGGAGTTATGTTTAAATAACTGTCATATTGAGTGCTACAGTATACAATGATATTGAGTAAAACCTAAATTTTGTATTTGCAAACCATAGAAAAACAACTGTATCTAGTCAAACTAACATTAATTCAATATCACAGGCATTTTTAGACATTTTGCACGTTTGGATTAGGAGTTATGTTGGAATACATTTTTATTGCTTTTTTCGCATTATCTCAGGATTCTAAGACTATTGTAGTCATATTGAATAAAAAACTACTTTTTGCATTTGCAAGATTTAAAAAAGCATATGCTTAGAGTAAAACTCCCAAAGATGCATTATTTCAGGCATTATTAGCCATTTCTCATGTGTGGTGTAGGAGTTATGTTTAAATAACTGTCATATTGAGTGTTACAGTATAACTGTCATATTGAGTGTTACAGTATACAGTCATATTGAGTAAAACCTAAATTTTGTATTTGCAAACCATAGAAAAACAACTGTATCTAGTCAAACTAAAAATTATTCAATATCACAGGCATTTTTAGACATTTTGCACGTTTGGATTAGGAGTTATGTTGGAATACATTTTTATTGCTCTTTTCGCATTATCTCAGGATTCTAAGAACATTATAGTCATATTGAGTAAAAAACTACTTTTTGCATTAGCAAGATTTTAAAAAGCATATGTTTCCAGTAAAACTCCAAAAGATGCATTATTTCAGGCATTATTAGCCATTTTTCATGTGTGGTGTAGGAGTTATGTTTAAATAACTGTCATATTGAGTGCTACAGTATACAGTCATATTGAGTAAAACCTAAATTTTGTATTTGCAAACCATAGAAAAACAACTGTATCTAGTCAAACTAACATTAATTCAATATCACAGGCATTTTTAGACATTTTGCACGTTTGGATTAGGAGTTATGTTGGATTACATTTTTATTGCTTTTTTCGCATTATCTCAGGATTCTAAGACTATTATATTCATAATGAATAAAAAACTACTTTTTGCATTTGCAAGATTTAAAAAAGCATATGCTTAGAGTAAAACTCCTAAAGAGGCATTATTTCAGGCATTATTAGCCATTTTTCATGTGTGTTGTAGGAGTTATGTTTAAATAACTGTCATATTGAGTGTTACAGTATACAGTCATATTGAGTAAAACCTAGTTTTTGTATTTGTGAGTCTTTCCAAAATACCTGATTCTGGTAAAACTCACATAAATTCAATATTACAGGCTTTTTTAGACAAATTTCAAGTTTGGTTTTGGAGTTATGATTATAAACCTTTCATATTTAATAAGACAGTTACACTGTTATATGGAATAAAAAAACTAACTTGTGCATTTGCAAACCTAACAAAGGATCATTTTTCTAGTACAACTAACAAAAATACATATCCCTAGGCATTATTAGCCTATTTGCATGTGTTGTTTAAAAATTATGTTTGAATACATTTTTATTGCTTTTTTCGCATTATCTCAGGATTCTAAGACTATTATAGTCATATTGAATAAAAACTACTTTTTGCATTTGCAAGATTTAAAAAAGCATATGTTTCGAGTAAAACTCCCAAAGATGCATTATTTCAGGCATTATTAGCCATTTTTCATGTGTGGTGTAGGAGTTATGTTTAAATAACTGTCATATTGAGTGCTACAGTATACAATGATATTGAGAAAAACCGAAATTTTGTATTTGCAAACCATAGAAAAACCACTGTATCTAATAAAACTAACATTTATTCAATATCGGAGGCATTTTTAGACATTTTGCACGTTTGGATTAGGAATTATGTTGGAATACATTTTTATTGCTTTTTTCGCATTATCTCAGGATTCTAAGGACATTTTAGTCATATTGAGTAAAAAACTACTTTTTGCATTTGCAAGATTTTAAAAAGCATATGTTTCCAGTTAAACTCCAAAAGATGCATTATTTCAGGCATTATTAGCCATTTTTCATGTGTGGTGCAGGAGTTATGTTTAAATAACTGTCATATTGAGTGTTACAGTATACAGTCATATTGAGTAAAACCTAAATGTTGTATTTGCAAACCATAGAAAAACCACTGTATCTAGTAAAACTAACATTTATTCAATATCACAAGCATTTTTAGACATTTTGCACGTTTGGATTAGGAATTATGTTGGAATACATTTTTATTGCTTTTTTCGCATTATCTCAGGATTCTAAGGACATTATATTCATATTGAGTAAAAAACTACTTTTTGCATTTGCAAGAATTTAAAAAGCATATGTTTCCAGTAAAACTCCAAAAGATGCATTATTTCAGGCATTATTAGCCATTTTTCATGTGTGGTGTAGGAGTTATGTTTAAATAACTGTCATATTGAGTGCTACAGTATACAATGATATTGAGTAAAACCTAAATTTTGTATTTGCAAACCATAGAAAAACAACTTTATCTAGTCAAACTAACATTAATTCAATATCACAGGCATTTTTAGACATTTTGCACGTTTGGATTAGGAGTTATGTTGGAATACATTTTTATTGCTTTTTTCGCATTATCTCAGGATTCTAAGACTATTGTAGTCATATTGAATAAAAAACTACTTTTTGCATTTGCAAGATTTAAAAAAGCATATGCTTAGAGTAAAACTCCCAAAGATGCATTATTTCAGGCATTATTAGCCATTTCTCATGTGTGGTGTAGGAGTTATGTTTAAATAACTGTCATATTGAGTGTTACAGTATAACTGTCATATTGAGTGTTACAGTATACAGTCATATTGAGTAAAACCTAAATTTTGTATTTGCAAACCATAGAAAAACAACTGTATCTAGTCAAACTAAAAATTATTCAATATCACAGGCATTTTTAAACATTTTGCACGTTTGGATTAGGAGCTATGTTGGAATACATTTTTATTGCTTTTTTCGCATTATCTCAGGATTCTAAGACTATTGTAGTCATATTGAATAAAAAACTACTTTTTGCATTTGCAAGATTTAAAAAAGCATATGCTTCGAGTAAAACTCCCAAAGATGCATTATTTCAGGCATTATTAGCCATTTTTCATGTGTGGTGTAGGAGTTATGTTTAAATAACTGTCATATTGAGTGTTACATTATACAGTCATATTGAGTACAACCTAAATTTTGTATTTGCAAACCATAGAAAAACCACTGTATCTAGTAAAACTAACATTTATTCAATATCACAGGCATTTTTAGACATTTTGCACGTTTGGATTAGGAATTATGTTGGAATACATTTTTATTGCTTTTTTCGCATTATCTCAGGATTCTAAGGACATTATAGTCATATTGAGTAAAAAACTACTTTTTGCATTTGCAAGATTTAAAAAAGCATATGCTTAGAGTAAAACTCCCAAAGATGCATTATTTCAGGCATTATTAGCCATTTCTCATGTGTGGTGTAGGAGTTATGTTTAAATAACTGTCATATTGAGTGTTACAGTATAACTGTCATATTGAGTGTTACAGTATACATTCATATTGAGTAAAACCTAAATTTTGTATTTGCAAACCATAGAAAAACAACTGTATCTAGTCAAACTAAAAATTATTCAATATCACAGGCATTTTTAGACATTTTGCACGTTTGGATTAGGAGTTATGTTGGAATACATTTTTATTGCTTTTTTCGCACTATCTCAGGATTCTAAGACTATTGTAGTCATATTGAATAAAAAACTACTTTTTGCATTTGCAAGATTTAAAAAAGCATATGCTTCGAGTAAAACTCCCAAAGATGCATTATTTCAGGCATTATTAGCCATTTTTCATGTGTGGTGTAGGAGTTATGTTTAAATAACTGTCATATTGAGTGTTACAGTATACAGTCATATTGAGTACAACCTAAATTTTGTATTTGCAAACCATAGAAAAACCACTGTATCTAGTAAAACTAACATTTATTCAATATCACAGGCATTTTTAGACATTTTGCACGTTTGGATTAGGAATTATGTTGGAATACATTTTTATTGCTCTTTTCGCATTATCTCAGGATTCTAAGAACATTATAGTCATATTGAGTAAAAAACTACTTTTTGCATTAGCAAGATTTTAAAAAGCATATGTTTCCAGTAAAACTCCAAAAGATGCATTATTTCAGGCATTATTAGCCATTTTTCATGTGTGGTGTAGGAGTTATGTTTAAATAACTGTCATATTGAGTGCTACAGTATACAGTCATATTGAGTAAAACCTAAATTTTGTATTTGCAAACCATAGAAAAACAACTGTATCTAGTCAAACTAACATTAATTCAATATCACAGGCATTTTTAGACATTTTGCACGTTTGGATTAGGAGTTATGTTGGATTACATTTTTATTGCTTTTTTCGCATTATCTCAGGATTCTAAGACTATTATATTCATAATGAATAAAAAACTACTTTTTGCATTTGCAAGATTTAAAAAAGCATATGCTTAGAGTAAAACTCCTAAAGATGCATTATTTCAGGCATTATTAGCCATTTTTCATGTGTGTTGTAGGAGTTATGTTTAAATAACTGTCATATTGAGTGTTACAGTATACAGTCATATTGAGTAAAACCTAGTTTTTGTATTTGTGAGTCTTTCCAAAATACCTGATTCTGGTAAAACTCACATAAATTCAATATTACAGGCTTTTTTAGACAAATTTCAAGTTTGGTTTTGGAGTTATGATTATAAACCTTTCATATTTAATAAGACAGTTACACTGTTATATGGAATAAAAAAACTAACTTGTGCATTTGCAAACCTAACAAAGGATCATTTTTCTAGTACAACTAACAAAAATACATATCCCTAGGCATTATTAGCCTATTTGCATGTGTTGTTTAAAAATTATGTTTGAATATATTTTTATTGCTTTTTTCGCATTATCTCAGGATTCTAAGACTATTATAGTCATATTGAATAAAAACTACTTTTTGCATTTGCAAGATTTAAAAAAGCATATGTTTCGAGTAAAACTCCCAAAGATGCATTATTTCAGGCATTATTAGCCATTTTTTCATGTGTGGTGTAGGAGTTATGTTTAAATAACTGTCCTATTGAGTGTTACAGTATACAGTCATATTGACTAAAACCTAAATTTTGTATTTGCAAACCATAGAAAAACCACTGTATCTAATAAAACTAACATTTATTCAATATCGGAGGCATTTTTAGACATTTTGCACGTTTGGATTAGGAATTATGTTGGAATACATTTTTATTGCTTTTTTCGCATTATCTCAGGATTCTAAGGACATTTTAGTCATATTGAGTAAAAAACTACTTTTTGCATTTGCAAGATTTTAAAAAGCATATGTTTCCAGTTAAACTCCAAAAGATGCATTATTTCAGGCATTATTAGCCATTTTTCATGTGTGGTGTAGGAGTTATGTTTAAATAACTGTCATATTGAGTGTTACAGTATACAGTCATATTGAGTAAAACCTAAATTTTGTATTTGCAAACCATAGAAAAACCACTGTATCTAGTAAAACTAACATTTATTCAATATCACAGGCATTTTTAGACATTTTGCACGTTTGGATTAGGAATTATGTTGGAATACATTTTTATTGCTTTTTTCGCACTATCTCAGGAATCTAAGAACATTATAGTCATATTGAGTAAAAAACTACTTTTTGCATTAGCAAGATTTTAAAAAGCATATGTTTCCATTAAAACTCCAAAAGATGCATTATTTCAGGCATTATTAGCCATTTTTCATGTGTGGTGTAGGAGTTATGTTTAAATAACTGTCATATTGAGTGCTACAGTATACAGTCATATTGAGTAAAACCTAAATTTTGTATTTGCAAACCATAGAAAAACAACTGTATCTAGTCAAACTAACATTAATTCAATATCACAGGCATTTTTAGACATTTTGCACGTTTGGATTAGGATTTATGTTGGATTACATTTTTATTGCTTTTTTCGCATTATCTCAGGATTCTAAGACTATTATATTCATAATGAATAAAAAACTACTTTTTGCATTTGCAAGATTTAAAAAAGCATATGCTTAGAGTAAAACTCCTAAAGATGCATTATTTCAGGCATTATTAGCCATTTCTCATGTGTGGTGTAGGAGTTATGTTTAAATAACTGTCATATTGAGTGTTACAGTATAACTGTCATATTGAGTGTTACAGTATACAGTCATATTGAGTAAAACCTAAATTTTGTATTTGCAAACCATAGAAAAACAACTGTATCTAGTCAAACTAAAAAATTATTCAATATCACAGGCATTTTTAGACATTTTGCACGTTTGGATTAGGAGTTATGTTCGAATACATTTTTATTGCTTTTTTCGCATTATCTCAGGATTCTAAGACTATTGTAGTCATATTGAATAAAAAACTACTTTTTGGATTTGCAAGATTTAAAAAAGCATATGCTTCGAGTAAAACTCCCAAAGATGCATTATTTCAGGCATTATTAGCCATTTTTCATGTGTGGTGTAGGAGTTATGTTTAAATAACTGTCATATTGAGTGTTACAGTATACAATCATATTGAGTAAAACCTACATTTTGTATTTGAAAACCATAGAAAGCCAACGTTATCTAGTAAAACTAACATGTATTCCTTATCACAGGCATTTTTAGACATTTTGCACGTTTGGATTAGGAGTTATGTTGGAATACCTTTTTTTTTTTTGCATTTTTCGCATTATCTCAGGATTCTAAGAACATTATAGTCATATTGTGAAAAAAACTACTTTTTGCATTTGCAAGATTTAAAAAAGCATATGCTTCGAGTGAAACCCCCAAAGATGCATTATTTCAGGCATTATTAGCCATTTTTCATGTGTGGTGTAGGACTTATGTTTAAATAACTGTCATTTTGAGTGTTACAGTATACAGTCATATTGAGTAAAACCTAAATTTTGTATTTGCAAACCATAGAAAAACAACTGTATCTAGTCAAACTAACAATTATTCAATATCACAGGCATTTTTAGACATTTTGCACGTTTGGATTAGGAGTTATGTTGGAATACATTTTTATTGCTTTATTTGCATTATCTCAGGATTCTAAGAACATTATAGTCATATTGTGAAAAAAACAACTTTTTGCATTTGCAAGATTTAAAAAAGCATATGCTTCGAGTGAAACCCCCAAAGATGCATTATTTCAGGCATTATTAGCCATTTTCCATGTGTGGTGTACGACTTATGTTTAAATAACTGTCATATTGATTGTTACAGTATACAGTCATATTGAGTAAAACCTAAATTTTGTATTTGCAAACCATAGAAAAACAACTGTATCTAGTAAAACTAACAATTATTCAATATCACAGGCCTTTTTTGAGACATTTTGCACGTTTGGATTAGGAGTTATGTTGGAATACATTTGTATTGCTTTTTTTGCATTATCTCAGGATTCTAAGATTATTGTAGTCATATTGAGTAAACAACTACTTTTTGCATTTGCAAAATTTAAAAAAGCATATGCTTCCAGTAAAACTCCAAAAGATGCATTATTTCAGGCATTATTAGCCATTTTTCATGTGTTGTGTGGGATTTATGTTTAAATAACTGTTATATTGAGTGTTACAGTATACGGTCATATTGACTAAACCCTCATTTTTGTATTTGCAAACCATAGAAAAACAACTGTATCCAGTAAAACTCACATGTATTCAATATCAGAGACATTTTTAGACATTTTGCACGTTTGGATTAGGAATTCTGGTGGAATACATTTTTACTGTTTTTTTCGCATTATCCCAGGATTCTAAGACTAATGTAGTCATATTGAATAAAAAAAACTACTTTTTGCATTTGCAAGATTTAAAAAAGCATATGCTTCGAGTAAAACTCCCAAAGATGCCTTATTTCAGGCATTATTAGCCATTTGTCATGTGTGGTGTAGGAGTTATGTTTAAATAACTGTCATATTGAGTGTTACAATATACAGTCATATTGAGTAAAACCTAGTTTTTGTATTTTTGATTCTTTCCAAAATACCTGATTCTGGTAAAACTCACATAAATTCGATATTACAGGCTTTTTCACACAAATTTCAAGTTTGGTTTTGGAGTTATGATTATAAACCTTTCATATTTAGTATGACAGTTACACTGTTATATTGAATACAAAAACCAACTTATGTCTTTGCTAACCTTACAAAAGATAATTTTTCTAGTACAACCAACAAAAATACACATCTCTAGGCATTATTAGCCATTTTTCATGTGTTGTTTAGAAGTTATGTTTGATTACATTTTTATCAACTTTTTCGCATTATCTCAGGATTCTAAGAACATTACAGTTATATTGAGTAAAACCTAAATTTTGTATTTGCAAACCATAGAAAAACAACTGTATCTAATATAACTAACAATTATTCAATATCACAGGCATTTCTAGACATTTTGCACGATCGGATTAGGAATTATATTGGAATACATTTTTATCGCTTTTTTCGCATTATCTCAGATTCTAAGAATATTATAGTCGTATTGAGTAAACAACTACTTTTTGCATTTGCAAAATTTAAAAAAGCACATGGTTCCCTCCGGTACTCCGGCTTCCTCCCACTTCCAAAGACATGCACCTGGGGATAGGTTGATTGGCAACACTAAATTGGCCCTAATGTGTGAATGTGAGTGTGAATGTTGTCTGTCTATCTGTGTTGGCCCTGCGATGAGGTGGCGACTTGTCCAGGGTGTACCCTGCCTTCCGCCCGATTGTAGCTGAGATAGGCGCCAGCGCCCCCCGCGACCCCGAAAGGGAATAAGCGGTAGAAAATGGATGGATGGATGGATATGCTTCCAGTAAAACTCCAAAAGATGCATTATTTTAGGCATTATTAGCCATTTTTCATGTGTTGTGTGGGATTTATGTTTAAATAACTGTTATATTGAGTGTTACAGTATACGGTCATATTGACTAAACCCTCATTTTTGTATTTGCAAACCATAGAAAAACAACTGTATCTAGTAAAACTCACATGTATTCAATATCAGAGACATTTTTAGACATTTTGCACGTTTGGATTAGGAATTCTGTTGGAATACATTTTTACTGTTTTTTTCGCATTATCTCAGGATTCTAAGACTAATGTAGTCATATTGAATAAAAAAACTACTTTTTGCATTTGCAAGATTTAAAAAAGCATATGCTTCGAGTAAAACTCCCAAAGATGCCTTATTTCAGGCATTATTAGCCATTTTTCATGTGTGGTGTAGGAGTTATGTTTAAATAACTGTCATATTGAGTGTTACAATATACAGTCATATTGAGTAAAACCTAGTTTTTGTATTTTTGATTCTTTCCAAAATACCTGATTCTGGTAAAACTCACATAAATTCAATATTACAGGCTTTTTCACACAAATTTCAAGTTTGGTTTTGGAGTTATGATTATAAACCTTTCATATTTAGTATGACAGTTACACTGTTATATTGAATACAAAAACCAACTTATGTCTTTGCTAACCTTACAAAAGATCATTTTGCTAGTACAACCAACAAAAATACACATCTCTAGGCATTATTAGCCATTTTTCATGTTTTGTTTAGAAGTTATGTTTGAATACATTTTTATTAACTTTTTCGCATTATCTCAGGATTCTAAGAACATTATAGTCATATTGAGTAAAAAATTACTTTTTGCATTTGCAAGATTTAAAAAAGCATATGTTTCGAGTAAAACTCCCAAAGATGCATTATTTCAGGCATTATTAGCCATTTTTCATGTGTGGTGTAGGAGTTATGTTTAAATAACTGTCATATTGAGTGTTACAGTATACAGTCATATTGACTAAAACCTCATTTTCGTATTTGCAAACCATAGAAAAACAACTGTATCTAGTAAAACTCACATGTATTAAATATCACAGGCATCTTTAGACATTTTGCACGTTTGGATCAGGAGTTATGTTGGAATACATTTTTATTGCTTTTTTCGCATTATCCCAGAATTCAAAAAACATTACAGTCATATTGAGTAAAACCTAAATTTTGTATTTGCAAACCATAGAAAAACAACTGTATCTAGTAAAACTAACATTTTTTCAATATCACTGCATTTTTAGACATTTTGCACGTTTGGATTAGGAGTTATATTGGAATACATTTGTATTGCTTTTTTCTTATTATCTCAGGACTTGAAGAACATTATAGTCATATTGAGTAAAAAACTACTTTTTGCATTTGTAAGATTTAAAAAAGCATATGCTTCCAGTAAAACTCCAAAAGATGCATTATTTCAGGCATTATTAGCCATTTTTCATGTGTTGTGTGGGGTTTATGTTTAAATAACTGTTATATTGAGTGTTACAGTATATTTAGACATTTTGCACGTTTGGATTAAGAATTATGTTGGAATACATTTTTATTGTTATTTTCGCTTTATCTCAGGATTCTAAGTACATTACTGTCAAATTGAGTAAAAAATTATATTTTGTTTTTGCAAATATTGCCAAATGTTGTTTTTTTTCAGGAAAACTCTCAAAGATGCATTTCTTCAGGCGTTATTAGACCTTTTGCATGCATATTTTTAGAGTTTTGTTTCAAAAACTGTCATTTTGAGTGTGACCAATATGAGGCCAGTAAAACCCAATGTTTGTATTTGTGATTCTTTCCAAAATACCCGATTCTTGTAAAACTCATATAAATTCAAAATTACAGGCTTTTTTAGACAAATTTCACGTTTAGTTTTGGAGTTATGATTATAAACCTTTCATATTTAGTATGACAGTTACACTGTTATATTGAAAAAAAACTAACTTGTGTCTTTGTAAACCTTACAAAAGATATTTTTTCTACTACAACTAACAAAAATACATATCTCTAGGCATTATTAACCATTTTGCATGTGTTGTTTAGAAGTTATGTTGGAATACATTTTTATTGCTTTTTTCCCATTATCTCAGGATTCTAAGACTATTATAGTCATATTGAATAAAAACTACTTTTTGCATTTGCAAGATTTAAAAAAGCATATGTTTTGAGTAAAACTCCAAAAGATGCATTATCTCAGGCATTATTAGCCATTTTTCATGTGTGGTGTCGGAGTTATGTTTAAATAACTGTCATATTGAGTGTTACAGTATACAGCCCTTTTGAGTAAAACCTAAATTTTGTATTTGCAAACCATAGAAAAACTACTGTATCTAGTAAAACTAACATTAATTCAATATAACAGGCATTTTTAGACATTTTGCATGTGTTGTTTAGAAGTTATGTTGGAATACATTTTTATTGCTTTTTTCGCATTATCTCAGGATTCCAAGACTATTGTAGTCATATTGAATTAAAAACTACTTTTTGCATTTGCGACATTTAAAAAAGCATATGCTTTGAGTAAAACTCCCAAAGATGCATTATTTCAGTCATTATCAGCCATTTTTTATGCGTGGTGTAGTAGTTATGTTTAAATAACTGTCATATTGAGTGTTACAGTACACAATCATATTGAGTAAAACCTAAATTTTGTATTTGCAAACCATAGAAAAACAACTGTATATAGTCAAACTAACAATTATTCAATATCACAGGCATTTTTAGACATTTTGCACGTTTGGATTAGGAGTTATGTTGGAATACATTTTAATTGCTTTTTTTACATTATCTCAGGATTCTAAGACTATTGTAGTCATATTGAATAAGAAACTACTTTTTGCATTTGCAAAATTTAAAAAAGCATATGCTTCCAGTAAAACTCCCAAAGATGCATTATTTCAGACATTATTAGACATTTTGCATGTGTGGTTTAGGAGTTATGTTTAAATAACTGTCATATTGAGTGTTACAGTATACAGTCATATTGAGTAAAACCTAAATTTTGTATTTGCAAACCATAGAAAAACAACTGTATGTAGTAAAACTAACATGTATTCAATATCACAGAAATTTCTAGACATTTTGCACGATTGGATTAGGAATTATGTTGGAATACATTTTTATTGCTTTTTTCGCATTATCTCAGGATTCTAAAAACATTATAGTCATGTTGAGTAAAAAACTACTTTTTGCATTTGCAAAATTTAAAAAAGCATATGCTTACAAAAGATCATTTTTCTAGTACAACTAACAAAAATACATATCTCTAGGCATTATTAGTCATTTTGCATGTGTTGTTTAGAAGTTATGTTGGAATACATTTTCATTGCTTTTTTCACATTATCTCAGGATTCTAAGATTATTATAGTCATCTTGAATACAAAAAAACTTTTTGCATTTGCAAGATTTTAAAAAGCATATGTTTCGAGTAAAACTCCCAAAGGTGCATTATTTCAAGCATTATTACCCATTTTTCATGTGTTGTGTAGGAGTTATGTTTAAATAACTGTCATATTGAGTGTTAGAGTATACAGTCATATTGACTAAAACATAGTTTTTGTATTTGTGATTCTTTCCGAAATACCCGATTCTGGTAAAACTCACATAAATTCAATATTACATGCTTTTTTAGACAAATTTCACGTTTAGTTTTGGAGTTGTGATTATAAACCTTTCATATTTAGTATGACAGTTACACTGTTATATTGAATAAAAAAACTAACTTGTTTCTTTGCAAACCTTACAAAAGATCATTTTTCTAGTACAACTAACAAAAATGTACTTCATTAGGCTCACAGGGAGTCTCCTGTGAAGATTGGCAAGTATGTTGCCAGGTCAGTATTGCCATTCAAGGAAGGTGAATCCACTTTTCACGTAGTTTCTACACACAGTAGCCCCCCGGTAAACTGAGTTTGAGATTCTTGATCTTAATAATTCCGAAAAAATCTATAAAATAATCATATTTTTCTGTGGAACTGCCAGCATTGTCACTCCATTAAAGTTGGTTGATCGTAATTAATTGGAAAAACTCTGTAGAAAAAAGGTATTTTTCTGCAGAACTGTTTGCATCGTCACTTTATTAAAGGTGGTTGATCTTAACAATTTAGTAAAAATCTGAAAAATGTTGATATTTTTCCACAAATGGTTCAATGAAAATTTCTGTAAATATAATGTTTTAGATCATTATTTGGTCTACAGTGTTTTTGCTTTAATTTTATGGTTTTCATTTGGCAGCCGTAGCTACCAGTAGATTACAGTTTTTTTACAGAATTTTTTTTTACAGTGTACCTTGTGTGTTTGAGAACCTTAAAAAATATATTTTTCTGGTAAAACTGACAAAGATAAATGTCTATACACTGTAAAAAAAAAATTCTGTAAAAAAACCTGTCATCTACTGGCAGATACGGCTGCCAAACAAAACTATAAAATTTAAGTAAAACATTGTAAACCAAATAATAATCAAAAACATTATATTTACAGACATTTTCATGAAACGTTTTGCGGAAAAATATCGTAATTTTACAGATTTTTACCATATTATTAAGGTCAACCACCTTTAATAAAGTATCGATGCAAACAGTTTTGAAGAAAAATACTTTTATTCTACAGAGTTTTTCCAAATTAATACGATCAACCAACTTTAATAAAGTGACAATGCTGGCAGTTCCACAGAAAAATACCATAACTCCAAAAGTAAAAATGCAACGTGTCTAAAAATGCTTGAAGAAATGTATCTTTGAGAGTTTTTCTGGAAAAAAAACATTTGTTAAGGTTGTCGAAAACAAAAAGTATTTTTCTACTAAATTGACAGTAATGTATTTAGAATCCTGAGATAATGCGAAAAAAGCAATTAAAAGGTATTCCAACATAATTCCTAATTCAAAAGTTCATAATGTCTAAAAATCCCTGTGATATTGAAAAAATGTGAGTTTTACTAGATACAGTTTTTTTTTATGGTTTGCAAATACAAAAATTTAGGTTTTACTCAATATGACTGTATAATGTAACACTCAATATGACAGTTAGTTAAACATAACTCCTACACCACACATGAAAAATGTCTAATAATGCCTGGAATAATGCATCTTTTGGAATTTTATGGTTTTATGCAAACCATAAAAAAAACCTATATCTAGTAAAACTCACATTTATTCAATATCACCGGCATTTTTAGACATTTTGAACGTTTGAATTAGGAATTATGTTGAAATACCTTTTAATTGCTTTTTTTGCATTATCTCAGGATTCTAAGTACATTACTGTCAAATTAGTAGAAAAATACTTTTTGTTTTCGCCAACCATACCAATTTTTTTTTTTCCAGAAAAACTCTCAAAGATACATTTCTTCAGGCATTTTTAGACATGTTGCATTTCTACTTTTGGAGTTATGTTTCAAAAACTGTCATTTTGAGTGTGACCAATATGAGGCCAGGAAAACCTAATTTTTGTATTTGTGAACCTCTCCAAAATACCTGATTCTGTTAAAGCTCACATAAATTCAATATTATAGGCTTTTTAGACAGATTTCAAGTTTGGTTTTGGAGTTATGATTATAAACCTTTCATATTTAGTATGACTGTTACACTGTTATATTGAATAAAAAAAGTAACTTGTGTCTTTGCAAACCTTACAAAAGATCATTTTTCTAGTACAACTAACAAAAATACATATCTTTGGGCATTACTAGCCATTTTGCATGTGTTTTTTAGAAGTTATGTTTGAATACATTTTTTTTTACTTTTTTGCATTATGTCAGGATTGTAAGCCTTTGTAGTCATATTGAGTAAAAAACAACTTTTTGCATTTGCAATATTTAAAAAAGCGTATGTTTCGAGTAAAACTCCCAAAGATGCATTATTTCAGGCATTATTAGCCGTTTTTCATGTGTGGTGTTGGAGTTATGTTTAAATAACTGTCATATTGAGTGTTACAGTATACAGTCATATTGAGTAAAACCTCATTTTTGTTCTTGCAAACTATAAAAAAAACAACTGTGTCTAGTAAAACTCACATGTATTCAATATCACAGGCATTTTTAGACATTTTGCACGTTTGGATTAGGAATTATGTTTTTATTATTTTTTTCGCAGTATCTCAGGAATCTAAGAACATTATAGTCATGTTGAGTAAAAAACAACTTTTTGCATTTGAAAATTAATGTGAGTTTTACCAGAACCGGGTACTTTGGAAAGAATCACAAATACAAACATTGGGTTTTACTGGCCTCATATTGGTCACACTCAAAATGACAGTTTTTGAAACAAAACTCCAAAAATATGCATGCAAAATGTCTAATAATGCCTGAAGAAATGCATCTTTGAGAGTTTTCCTGAAAAAAAAAACATTTGGCAAGGTTTGCAAAAACAAAATATAATTTTTTACTCAATTTGACAGTAATGTACAATAAAAATGTACTCCAACATAATTCCTAATCCAAACGTGCAAAATGTCTAAAAATGCCTATGATATTGAATACATGTGAGTTTTACTAGAGACAGTTGTTTTTCTATGGTTTGCAAATACAAAAATGAGGTTTTAGTCAATATGACTGTATACTGTAACACTCAATATAACAGTTATTTAAACATAACTCCTACACCACACATGAAAAAGGACTAATAATGCCTGAAATAATGCATCTTTTGGAGTTTTACTCAAAGCATATGCTTTTTTAAATTTTGCAAATGCAAAAAGTAGTTTTTTACTCAATATGACTATAATGTTCTTAGAATCCTGAGATAATGCGAAAAAAGCAATAAAAATGTACGCCAACATAACTCCTAATCCAAACGTGCAAAATGTCTAAAAATGCCTGTGATATTGAATACATGTGAGTTTTACTGGATGCAGTTGTTTTTTTATGGTTTGCAAATACAAAATTTAGGTTTTACTCAATATGATTGTATACTGTAACACTCAATATGACAGTTATTTAAACATAGCTCCTACACCACACATGAAAAATGGGTAATAATGCTTGAAATAATGCACCTTTGGGAGTTTTACTCGAAACATATGCTTTTTAAAATCTTGCAAATGCAAAAAGTTTTTTTTTATTCAAGATGACTATAATAATCTTAGAATCCTGAGATAATGCGAAAAAAGCACATGTATTCCAACATAACTTCTAAACAACACATGCAAAATGGCTAATAATGCCTGAAATAATGCATCTTTGGGAGTTTTACTCGAAAACATATGCTTTTTTAAATCTTGCAAATGCAAAAAGTAGTTTTTTACTCAATTTGACAGTAATGTACTTAGAATCCTGAGATAAAGTGAAAACAAAAAATGCTAATGTATTCCATCATAATTCCTAATCCAAACGTGCAAAATGTCTAAAAATGCATATGATATTGAATTAATGTTCGTTTTACTAGATACAGTTCAATGGTTTGCAAATACAAAATTTAGGAATTACTCAATATGACTGTATACTTTAACACTCAATATGACAGTTATTTAAACATAACTCCTACACCACACATGCAAAATGTCTTATAATGCCTGAAGAAATGCATCTTTGAGAGTTTTCCTGAAAAAAAAAAACATTTGGCAAGGTTTGCAAAAACAAAATATAATTTTTTACTCAATTTGACAGTAATGTACTTAGAATCCGGAGATAAAGCGAAAAAAACAATAAATATGTATTCAAACATAATTCCTAATCCAAACGTGCAAAATGTCGAAAAATGCCTATGATATTGAATACGTGTGAGTTTTACAAGATGCAGTTGTTTTTCTATGGTTTGCAAATACAAAAATGAGGTTTTAGTCAATATGACTGTATGCTGTAACACTCAATATGACAGTTATTTAAACATAGTTCCTACACCACAAACAAAAAATGGCTAATAATGCCTGAAATAATGCATCTTTCAGAGTTTTACTCGAAGCATTAGCTTTTTTAAATTTTGCAAATGCAAAAAGTAGTTTTTTACTCAACATGACTATAATGTTCTTAGATTCCTGAGATAATGCGAAAAAAGCAATAAAAACATAACTCCTAATCCAAAGTGCAAAATGTCTAAAAATGCCTGTGATATTGAATACATGTGAGTTTTACTAGACACAGTTGTTGTTTATTATTGTTTGCAAAAACAAAAATGAGGTTTTACTCAATATGACTGTATACTGTAACACTCAATATGACAGTTATTTAAACATAACTCCAACACCACACATGAAAAACGGCTAATAATGCCTGAAATAATGCATCTTTGGGAGTTTTACTCGAAACATATGCTTTTTTAAATATTGCAAATGCAAAAAGTTGTTTTTTACTCAATATGACTACAAAGGCTTACAATCCCGACATAATGCAAAAAAGTAAAAAAAAATGTATTCAAACATAACTTCTAAAAAGCACATGCAAAATGGCTAATAATGCCTAGAGATATGTATTTTTGTTAGTTGTACTAAAAATGATCTTTTGTAAGGTTTGCAAAGACACAAGTTAGTTTTTTGATTCAATATAACAGTGTAACAGTCATACTAAATATTAAAGGTTTATAATCATAACTCCAAAACCAAACTTGAAATCTGTCTAAAAAGCCTATAATATTGAATGTATGTGAGTTTTAACAGAATCAGGTATTTTGGAGAGGTTCACAAATACAAACATTGGGTTTTCCTGGCCTCATATTGGTCACACTCAAAATGTCAGTTTTTGAAACATAACTCTAAAAGTAGAAATGCAACGTGCCTAAAAATGTTTGAAGAAATGTACCTTTGAGAGTTTTTCTGGAAAAAAAACATTTGGTAAGGTTGGCGAAAACAAAAATTATTTTTCTACTAATTTGACAGTAATGTACTTAGAATCCTGAGATAATGCGAAAAAAGCAATTAAAAGGTATTCCAACATAATTCCTAATTCAAACGTTCAAAATGTCTAAAAATGCCTGTGATATTGAATAAATATGAGTTTTACTAGATACAGTTTTTTTTATGGTTTGCAAATACAAAAATCTAGGTTTTACTAAATATGACTGTATAATGTAACACTCAATATGACAGTTATTTAAACATAACTCCTACAACATACATGCAAAATGTCTAATAATGCCTGAGGAAATGCATCTTTGAGAGTTTTCCTGAAAAAAAAAACATTTGGCAAGGTTTGCAAAAACAAAATATAATTTTTTACTCAATTTAAAAGTAATGTACTTAGAATCCTGAGATAATGCAAAAAAAGCAATAAAAATGTATTCAAACATATCTTCCAAACAACGCAAATAATGCCTAGAGATGTGTATTTTTGTTAGTTGTACTAGAAAATTGATCTTTTGTAAGGTTAGCAAAGACACAAGTTAGTTTTTTATTCAATATAACAGTGTAACTATCATACTAAATATGAAAGGTTTATAATCATAACCCCAAAACCAAACTTGAAATTTGTCTAAAAAAGCCTGTAATATTGAATTTATGTGAGTTTTACCAGAAACTGGTATTTTGGAAAGAATCACAAATACAAAAACTAGGTTTTACTCAATATGACTGTATACTGTAACACTCAATATGACAGTTATATAAACATAAATCCTACACCACACATGAAAAATGGCTAATAATGCTTGAAATAATGCATATTTTGGAGTTTTACTCGAAGCATATGCTTTTTTAAATTTTGCAAATGCAAAAAGTAGTTTTTTACTCAATATGACTATAATGTTCTTAGAATCCTGAGATGATGCAAAAAAGCAATAAAAATGTATTCCAACATAACTCCTAATCCAAACGTGCAAAATGTCTAAAAATGCCTGTTATATTGAATTAATGTTAGTTTTACTAGATACAGTTGTTTTGCTATGGTTTGCAAATACAAAATTTAGGTTTTACTCAAAAGGACTGTAATACTGTAACACTCAATATGACAGTTATTTAAACATAACTCCTACACCACACATGAAAAATGGCTAATAATGCCTGAAATAATGCATCTTTTGGAGTTTTACTCGAAGCATATACTTTTTAAATCTTGCAAATGCAAAAAGTTGTTTTTTATTCAATATGACTATAATAGTCTTAGAATCCTGAGATAATGCGGAAAAAGCAATAAAAAGGTATTCCAACATAACTTCTAAACAACACATGCAAATAGGCTAATAATGCCTAGAGATATGTATTTTTAGTAGGTCTTTTGTAAGGTTTGCAAAGACACAAGTTTATTCCATATAACAGTGTAACTGTCATACTAAATATGAAAGGTTTATAATCATAACTCCAAAACCAAACTTGAAGATTGTCTAAAAAAGCCTGTAATATTGAATTTACGTGAGTTTTACCAGAATCGGGTATTTTGGAAAGAATCACAAATAAAAACATTGGGTTTTACTGGCCTCATATTGGTCACACTCAAAATGACAGTTTTTGAAACAAAAATCCAAAAATATGCATGCAAAATGTCTAATAATGCCTGGAAAAAGGCATCTTTGAGAGTTTTCCTGAAAAAAAAAAACATTTGGCAAGGTTTGCAAAAACAAAATATAATTTTTCACTCAATTTGACATTAATGTACTTAGAATCCTGAGATAAAGCGAAAAAAACAATAAAAATGTATTCCAACATAATTCCTAATCCAAACGTGAAAAATGTCTAAAAATGCCTGTGATATTGAATACATGTGAGTTTTACTAGATACAGTTGTTTTTCTATGGTTTGCAGATACAAAAATGAAGTTTTAGTCATTATGAATGTATACCGTAACACTCAATTTAACAGTTATTTAAACATAAATCCTACAAAAAACATGAAAAATGGCTAATAATGCCTGAAATAATGCATCTTTGGGAGTTTTACTGGAAGCATATGCTTTTTTAAATCTTGCAAATGCAAAAAGTAGTTTTTTAATCAATATGACTATAATGTTCTTAGAATCCTGAGATAATGCGAAAAAAGGAATAAAAATGTATTCCAACATAATTCCTAATCCAATCGTGCAAAATGTCTAGAAATGCCTGTGATATTGAATAATTGTTAGTTTTACTAGATACAGTTGTTTTTCTATGGTTTTTTAATACAAAATTTAGGTTTTACTCAATATGACTGTATACTGTAACACTCAATATGACAGTTATTTAAACATTACTCCTACACCACACATGCAAAATGGCCAATAATGCCTGAAATAATGCATCTTTGGGAGTTTTACTCGAAACATATGCTTTTTTTAAATCTTGCAAATGCAAAAAGTAGTTTTTTATTCAATATGACTATAATAGTCTTAGAATCCTGAGATAATGCGAAAAAAGCAATAAATATGTATTCAAACATAACTTCTAAACAACACATGAAAAATGGCTAATAATGCCTAGAGATGTGTATTTTTGTTAGTTATACTAGAAAACTGATCTTTCGTAAGGTTAGCAAAGACACAAGTTGTTTTTTTTTTATTCAATATAACAGTGTAACTGTCATACTAAATATGAAAGGTTTATAATCATAACTCCAAAACCAAACTACAATTTTTTCTAAAAAAGCCTGTAATATTGAATTTATGTGAGTTTTACCAGAATCGGGTATTTTGGAAAGAATCACAAATACAAAAACTAGGTTTTACTCAATATGACTGTATACTGTAACACTCAATATGACAGTTATTTAAACATTACTCCTACACCACACATGCAAAATGGCTAATAATGCCTGAAATAATGCATCTTTGGGAGTTTTACTCGAAACATATGCTTTTTTTAAATATTGCAAATGCAAAAAGTAGTTTTTTATTCATCCATCCATCATCTTCCGCTTATCCGAGGTCGGGTCGCGGGGGCAACAGCCTAAGCAGGGAAACCCAGACTTTCCTCTCCCCAGCCACTTCGTCTAGCTCTTCCCGGGGGATCCCGAGGTGTTCCCAGGCCAGCCGGGAGACATAGTCTTCCCAACGTGTCCTGGGTCTTCCCCGTGGCCTCCTACCGGTTGGACGTGCCCTAAACACCTCCCTAGGGAGGCGTTCGGGTGGCATCCTGACCAGATGCCCGAACCACCTCATCTGGCTCCTCTCGATGTGAAGGAGCAGCGGCTTTACTTTGAGCTCCTCCCGGATGGCAGAGCTTCTCACCCTATCTCTAAGGGAGAGCCCCGCCACACGGCGGAGGAAACTCATTTCGGCCGCTTGTACCCGTGATCTCATCCTTTCGGTCATGACCCAAAGCTCATGACCATAGGTGAGGATGGGAACGTAAATTGACCGGTAAATTGAGAGCTTTGCCTTCCGGCTCAGCTCCCTCTTCACCACAACGGACCGGTACAACGTCCGCATTACTGAAGACGCCGCACCGATCCGCCTGTCGATCTAACGATCCACTCTTCCCTCACTCGTGAACAAGACTCTTAGGTACTTGAACTCCTCCACTTGGGGCAGGGTCTCCTCCCCAACCCGGAGATGGCACTCCACCCTTTTCCGGGCGAGAACCATGGACTCGGACTTGGAGGTGCTGATTCTCATTCCGGTCGCTTCACACTCGGCTGCGAACCGATCCAGCGAGAGCTGAAGATCCCGGTCAGATGAAGCCATCAGGACCACATCATCTGCAAAAAGCAGAGACCTAATCCTGCGGTTACCAAACCGGAACCCCTCAACGCCTTGACTGCGCCTAGAAATTCTGTCCATAAAAGTTATGAACAGAATCGGTGACAAAGGACAGCCTTGGCGGAGTCCAACCCTCACTGGAAATGTGTTCGACTTACTGCCGGCAATGCGGACCAAGCTCTGGCACTGATCGTACAGGGAACGGACCGCCACAATAAGACAGTCCGATACCCCATACTCTCTGAGCACTCCCCACAGGACTTCCCGAGGGACACGGTCGAATGCCTTCTCCAAGTCCACAAAGCACATGTAGACTGGTTGGGCAAACTCCCATGCACCCTCAAGAACCCTGCCGAGAGTATAGAGCTGGTCCACAGTTCCACGACCAGGACGAAAACCACACTGTTCCTCCTGAATCCGAGGTTCGACTATCCGACGTAGCCTCCTCTCCAGTACACCTGAATAAACCTTACCGGGAAGGCTGAGGAGTGTGATCCCATGATAGTTGGAACACACCCTCCGGTCCCCCTTCTTAAAGAGAGGAACCACCACCCCGGTCTGCCAATCCAGAGGTACCGCCCCCGATGTCCACGCGATGCTGCAAAGTCTTGTCAACCAAGACAGCCCCACAGCATCCAGAGCCTTAAGGAACTCCGGGCGGGTCTCGTCCACCCCTGGGGCCTTGCCACCGAGGAGCTTTTTAACTACCTCAGCGACCTCAGCCCCAGAAATAGGAGGGACCACCACAGATTCCCCAGGCACTGCTTCCTCGTAGGAAGACGTGTTGGTGGGATTGAGGAGGTCTTCGAAGTATTCCTTCCACCTATCCACAACATCCGCAGTCGAGGTCAGCAGAACACCATCCGCACCATACACGGTGTTGATAGTGCACTGCTTCCCCTTCCTGAGGCGGCGGACGTTGGTCCAGAATCGCTTCGAAGCCGTCCGGAAGTCGTTTTCTATGGCTTACCCGAACTCTTCCCATGTCCGAGTTTTTGCCTCCGCGACCGCTGAAGCTGCACACCGCTTGGCCTGTCGGTACCTGTCCACTGCCTCCGGAGTCCTATGAGCCAAAACGACCCGATAGGACTCCTTCTTCAGCTTGACGGCATCCCTCACCGCTGGTGTCCACCAAGGGGTTTTAGGATTGCCGCCCCGACAGGCACCAACTACCTTGCGGCCACAGCTCCGATCTGCCGCCTCGACAATAGAGGTGCGGAAGATGGTCCACTCGGACCCAATGTCCAGCACCTCCCTCGTGACATGTTCAAAGTTCTTCCGGAGGTGGGAATTGAAACTTTGTCTGACAGGAGACTCTGCCAGACGTTCCCAGCAGACCCTCACAATGCGTTTGGGCCTCCCAGGTCTGTCCGGCATCCTCCCCCACCATCGCAGCCAACTCACCACCAGGTGGTGATCGGTAGAAAGCTCCGCCCCTCTCTTCACCCGAGTGTCCATAACATGAGGCCGCAAATCCGATGACACAACTACAAAGTCGATCATGGAACTGCGGCCTAGGGTGTCCTGGTGCCAAGTGCACATATGGACACCCTTATGTTTGAACATGGTGTTTGTTATGGACAAACTGTGACGAGCACACAAGTCCAATAACAAAACACCACTCGGGTTCAGATCCGGGCGGCCATTCTTCCATATCACGCCTCTCCAAGTTTCACTGTCGTTGCCAACGTGAGCGTTGAAGTCTCCCAGTAGGACAAGGGAATCACCCGGGGGAGCACTTTCCAGTACTCCCTTGAGCGTTCCCAAAAAGGGTGGGTACTCTGAACTGCTGTTTGGTGCATAAGCACAAACAACAGTCAGGACCCGTCCCCCCACCCGAAGGCGGAGGGAGGCTACCCTTTCGTCCACCGGGTTGAACTCCAACGTACAGGCTTTGAGCCGGGGGGAAACAAGAATTGCCACCCCAGCCCGTCGCCTCTCACTGCCGGCAACGCCAGAGTGGAAGAGGGTCCAATCCCTCTCGAGAGAAGTGGTTCCAGAGCCCTTGCTGTGCGTCGAAGTGAGTCCGACTATATCCAGCCGGAATTTCTCGACTTCGCGCACTAGCTCAGGCTCTTTCCCCCCCAGTGACGTGACGTTCCACGTCCCAAGAGCTAGCTTCTGCAGCCGAGGATCGGACCGCCAAGTGCCCTGCCTTCGGCTGTCGCCCAGCTCACAATGCACCCGACCTCTATGGCCCCTGCTATGGGTGGTGAGCCCATTGGAGGGGTGACCCACGTTGCCTCTTCGGGCTGTGCCCGGCCGGGCCCCATGGGAACAGGCCCGGCCACCAGGCGCTCGCCATCGTGCCCCCACCTCCGGGCCTGGCTCCAGAGGGGGGCCCCGGTGACCCGCGTCCGGGCGTTTTTTATTCAATATGACTATAAAAGTCTTAGAATCCTGAGATAATGCGAAAAAAGCAATAAATATGTATTCAAACATAACTTCTAAACAACACATGAAAAATGGCTAATAATGCCTAGAGATGTGTATTTTTGTTAGTTATACTAGAAAAATGATCTTTTGTAAGGTTTGCAAAGACACAAGTTAGTTTTTTTTATTCAATATAACAGTGTAACTGTCATACTAAATATGAAAGTTTTATAATCATAACTCCAAAACTAAACGTGAAATTTGTCTAAAAAAGCCTGTAATATTGAATTTATGTGAGTTTTACCAGAATCGGGTATTTTGGAAAGAATCACAAATTAAAAAAACTAGGTTTTACTCAATATGACTGTTTACTGTAACTCCCAATACGACAGTTACTTAAACATAACTCCTACAGCACACATGAAAAATGGCTAATAATGCCTGAAATAATGCATTTTTTGGAGTTTTACTCAAAGCATATGCTTTTTTAAATCTTGCAAATGCAAAAAGTAGTTTTTTACTCAATATGACTATAATGTTATTGGAATCCTGAGATAATGCGAAAAAAGCAATACAAATGTATTCCAACATAACTCCTAATCCAATAGTGCAAAATGTCTAAAAATGCCTGTGATATTGAATACATGTGAGATTTACTAGATACAGTTGTTTTTCTATGGTTTGCAAATACGAAAATGAGGTTTTAGTCAATATGACTGTATACTGTAACACTCAATATGACAGTTATTTAAACATAACTCCGACACCACACATGAAAAATGGCTAATAATGCCTGAAATAATGCAGTTTGGGAGTTTTACTCGAAACATATGCTTTTTTAAATCTTGCAAATGCAAAAAGTTGTTTTTTATTCAATATGACTATAATAGTCTTAGAATCTTGAGATAATGCGAAGAAAGCAATAAAAATGTATTCCAACATAACTTCTAAACAACACAAGCAAAATGGCTAATAATGGCTAGAGATATGTATTTTTGTTAGTTGTACTAGAAAAATGATCTTTTGTAAGGTTTGCAAAGACACAAGTTAGTTTTTTTATTCCATATAACAGTGTAACTGTCATACTAAATATGAAAGGTTTATAATCATAACTCCAAAACCAAACGTGAAATTTGTCTAAAAAAGCCTGTATTATTGAATTTATGTTAGTTTTAACAGAATCAGGTATTTTGGAGAGGTTCACAAATACAATTATGTTTTCCTGGCCTCATATTGGTCACACTCAAAATGACAGTTTTTGAAACATAACTCCAAAAGTAGAAATGCAAAATGTCTAATAATGCCTGAGGAAATGTATCTTTGAGAGTTTTTCTGGAAAAAAAAAAACATTTTGTAAGGTTGGCGAAAACAAAAAGTATTTTTCTACTAATTTCACAGTAATGTACTTAGAATCCTGAGATAATGCGAAAAATCAATACAAATGTATTACAACATAATACCTAATTCAAACGTTCAAAATGTCTAAAAATGCCTGTGATATTGAATACATGTGAGTTTTACTAGATACAGTTTTTTTTTTGATGGTTTGCAAATACAAAAACGAGGTTTTACTCAATATGACACTATAATTTAACACTCAATATGACAGTTATTTAAACATAACTCCTACACCACACATGCAAAGTGTCTAGTACTGCCTGAAAAAATGCATCTTTGAGTATTTTGCTGAAAAAAAAAACATTTGGCAAGGTTTGCAAAAACAAAATATAATTTTTTACTCAATTTGAAGGTAATGTACTTAGAATCCTGAGATATTGTGAAAAAATCAATACAAACGTATTCAAACATAACTTCTAAACAACACATGAAAAATGGCTAATAATGCCTAGAGATGTGTATTTTTGTCAGTTGTAGTAGAAAACTGATCTTTTGTAAGGTTAGCAAAGACACAAGTTATTTTTTTTCATTCAATTTAACAGTGTAACTGTCATACTAAATATGAAAGGTTTATAATCATGACTCCAAAACAAAACTTGAAATTTGTCTAAAAAAGCCTGTAATATTAAATTTAGGTGAGTTTTACCAGAATCGGGTATTTTGGAAAGAATCACAAATACAAAAACTAAGTTTTACTCAATATGACTGTATACTGTAACACTCAATATGACAGTTATTTAAACATAACTCCTACACCACACATGAAAAATGGCTAATAATGCCTGAAATAATGCAACTTTGGGAGTTTTACTCGAAGCATATAATTTTTAAAATCTTGCAAATACAAAAAGTAGTTTTTTACTCATTATGACTATAATGTTCTTCAAATCCTGAGATAATAAGAAAAAAGCAATACAAATGTATTCCAATATAACTCCTAATCCAAACGTGCAAAATGTCTAAAAATGCAGTGATATTGAATAAATGTTAGATTTACTAGATACAGTTGTTTTTCTATGGTTTGCAAATACAAAATTTAGGTTTTACTCAATATGACTGTATACTGTAACACTCAAAATGACAGTTATTTAAACATAACTCCTAAACCACACATGCAAAATGTCTAATAATGCCTGAAATAATGCATCTTTGGGAGTTTTACTCGAAACATATGCTTTTTAAAATTTGGCAAATGCAAAAAGTAGTTTTTTCTCAATATGACTATAATGTTCTTAGAATCCTGAGATAATGCGAAAAACGCAATAAAAATGTATTCCAACATAACTCCTGATCCAAACGTGCAAAATGTCTAAAAATGCCTGTGATATTGAATACATGTGAGTTTGACTAGATACAGTTGTTTTTCAATGGTTTGCAAATACGAAAATGAGGTTTTAGTCAATATGACTGTATACTGTAACACTCAATATGACAGTTATTTAACTATAACTCCTACACCACACATGAAAAATGGCTAATAATGCCTGAAATAATGCATCTTTGGGAGTTTTACTCGAAACATATGCTTTTTTAAATCTTGCAAATGCAAAAAGTAATCTTTTACTCAATATGACTATAATGTTCTTAGAATCCTGAGATAATGCGTAAAAAGCAATAAAAATGTATTCCAACATAACTCCTAATCCAAACGTGCAAAATGTCTAAAAATGCCTGTGATATTGAGTAATTGTTAGTTTTACTAGATACAGTTGTTTTTCTATGGTTTGCAAATACAAAATTTAGGTTTTACTCAATATGACTGTATACTGTAACACTCAATATGACAGTTATTTAAACATAACTCCTTCACCACACATGAAAAATGGCTAATAACGCCTGAAATAATGCTTCTTTGGGAGTTTTACTCGAAACATATGCTTTTTTAAATCTTGCAAATGCAAAAAGTATTTTTTTACTCAATATGACTATAATGTTCTTAGAATCCTGAGATAATGCAAAAAAAGCAATAAAAATGTATTCCAACATAACTCCTAATCCAAACGTGCAAAATGTCTAAAAATGCCTGTGATATTGAATAATTGTTAGTTTGACTAGATACAGTTGTTTTTCTATGGTTTGCAAATACAAAATTTAGGTTTTACTCAATATGACTGTATACTGTAACACTCAAAATGACAGTTATTTAAACATAAGTCCTACAAACACACATGGAAAATGGCCAATAATGCCTGAAATAATGCATCTTTGTGGGTTTCACTCGAAGCATATGCTTTTTTAAATCTTGCAAATGCAAAAAGTAGTTTTTTACTCAATATGACTATAATGTTCTTAGAATCCTGAGATAATGCAAAAAAAGCAATAAAAATGTATTCCAACATAACTCCTAATCCAAACGTGCAAAATGTCTAAAAATGCCTGTGATATTGAATAATTGTTAGTTTGACTAGATACAGTTGCTTTTCTATGGTTTTGCAAATACAAAATTTAGGTTTTACTCAATATGACTGTATACTGTAACACTCAAAATGACAGTTATTTAAACATAAGTCCTACACCACACATGGAAAATGGCTAATAATGCCTGAAATAATGCATCTTTGGGGGTTTCACTCGAAACATATGCTTTTTTAAATCTTGCAAATGTAAAAAGTAGTTTTTTTCACAATATGACTATAATGTTCTTAGAATCCTGAGATAATGCGAAAAAAGCAATAAAAATGTATTCCAACATAACTCCTAATCCAAACGTGCAAAATGTCTAAAAATGCCTGTGATATTGAATAATTGTTAGTTTGACTAGATACAGTTGTTTTTCTATGGTTTTGCAAATACAAAATTTAGGTTTTACTCAATATGACTGTATACTGTAACACTCAAAATGACAGTTATTTAAACATAAGTCCTACACCACACATGGAAAATGGCTAATAATGCCTGAAATAATGCATCTTTGGGGGTTTCACTCAAAGCATATGCTTTTTTAAATCTTGCAAATGCAAAAAGTAGTTTTTTTCACAATATCACTATAATGTTCTTAGAATCCTGAGATAATGCGAAAAAAGCAATAAAAATGTATTCCAACATAACTTCCAAACAACACATACAAATAGGCTAACAATGCCTAGGGATATGTATTTTTGTTAGTTGTAATAGAAAAATTATCTTCTGTAAGGTTTGCAAATGCACAAGTTAGTTTTTTTATTCCAAATAACAGTGTAACTGTAATACTAAATATGAAAGGTTTATAATCATAACTCCAAAACCAAACTTGAAATTTGTCTAAAAAAGCCTGTAATATTGAAGTTATGTGAGTTTTACCAGAATCGGGTATTTTGGAAAGAATCACAAATACAAACATTGGGTTTTACTGGCCTCATATTGGCCACACTCAAAATGACAGTTTTTGAAACAAAAATGCAAAAATATGCATGCAAAATGTCTAATAATGCCTGAAAAAAGGCATCTTTGAGAGTTTTCCGGAAGAAAAAAACATTTGGCAAGGTTTGCAAAAACAAAATATAATTTTTTACTCAATTTGACAGTAATGTACTTAGAATCCTGAGATAAAGCTAAAAAAACAATAAAAATGTATTCCAACATAATTCCTAATCCAAACGTGCAAAATGTCTAAAAATGCCTATGATATTGAATACATGTGAGTTTTACTAGATAAAGTTGTTTTTCTATGGTTTGCACATACAACAATGAAGTTTTAGTCAATATGACTGTATACTGTAACACTCAATATAACAGTTATTTAAACATAAATCCTACACAAAACATGAAAAATGGCTAATAATGCCTGAAATAGTGCATCTTTGGGAGTTTTACTGGAAGCATATGCTTTTTTAAATTTTGCAAATGCAAAAAGTAGTTTTTTATTCAATATGACTTCAATAGTCTTGGAATCCTGAGATAATGCGAAACAGCAATAAAATGTTTCCAACATAACTCCTAATCAAAACGTGCAGAATGTCTAAAAATGCCTGTGATATTGAATAATTGTTAGTTTGACTAGATATAGTTGTTTTTCTATGGTTTGGAAATACAAAATTTAGGTTTAACTCAATATGATTGTATACTGTAACACTCAATATGACAGTTATTTAAACATAACTCCTACACCACACATGAAAAATGGCTAATAATGCCTGAAATAATGCACCTTTGGGAGTTTTACTCGAAACATATTCTTTTTTAAATCTTGCAAATGCAAAAAGTAGTTTTTTATTCAATATGACTACAATAGTCTTAGAATACTGAGATAATGCGAAAAAAGCAATAAAAATGTATTCCAACATAACTTCTAAACAACACATGCAAAATGGCTAGTAATGCCTAGAGATATGTATTTTTGTTAGTTGTACTAGAAAAATGATCTTTTGTAAGGTTTGCAAAGACACAAGTTAGTTTCTTTATTCCATATAACAGTGTAACTGTCATACTAAATATGAAAGGTTTTTAATCATAACTCCAAAACCAAACATGAAATTTGTCTAAAAAAGCCTGTAATATTGAATTTATGTGAGTTTTACCAGAATCGGGTATTTTGGAAAGAATCACAAATACAAACATTGGGTTTTACTGGCCTCATATTGGTCACACTCAAAATGACAGTTTTTGAAACAAAACTCCAAAAATATGCATGCAAAATGTCTAATAATTCGTGAAGAAATGCATCTTTGAGAGTTTTCCTGAAAAAAAAAAAACATTTGGCAATATTTGCAAAAACAAAATATAATTTTTTACTCAATTTGACAGTAATGGTCTTAGAATCCTGAGATGAAGCGAAAAAAACAGTAAAAATGTATTCGAACAGAATTCCTAATCCAAACGTGCAAAATGTCTAAAAATGTCTCTGATATTGAATACATGTGAGTTTTACTAGATACAGTTGTTTTTCTATGGTTTGCAAATACAAAAATGAGGGTTTAGTCAATATGACCGTATACTGTAACACTCAACATAACAGTTATTTAAACATAAATCCCACACAACACATGAAAAATGGCTAATAATGCCTGAAATAATGCATCTTTTGGAGTTTTACTGGAAGCATATGCTTTTTTAAATTTTGCAAATGCAAAAAGTAGTTGTTTACTCAATATGACTATAATATTCTTAGAATCCTGAGATAATGCGAAAAAAGCAATAAAAATGTATTCCAACATAATTCCTAATCCAATCGTGCAAAATGTCTAGAAATGCCTGTGATATTGAATAATTGTTAGTTTTATTAGATACAGTTGTTTTTCTATGGTTTGCAAATACAAAATTTAGGTTTTACTCAATATGACTGTATACTGTAACACTCAATATGACAGTTATTTAAACATTACTCCTAAATGAAAATGGCTAATAATGCCTGAAATAATGCATCTTTGGGAGTTTTACTCGAAACATATGCTTTTTTAAATCTTGCAAATGCAAAAAGTAGTTTTTTACTCAATATGACTATAAAGTTCTTAGAATCCCGAGATAATGCGAAAAAAGCAATAAAAATGTATTCCAGCATAACTCCTAATATAAACGTGCAAAATGTCTAAAAATGCCTGTGATATTGAATAATTGTTAGTTTTACTAGATACAGTTGTTTTTCTATGGTTTGCAAATACAAAATTTAGGTTTTACTCAATATGACTGTATACTGTAACAATCAATATGACAGTTATTTAAACATAAGTCCTACACCACACATGGAAAATGGCTAATAATGCCTGAAATAATGCATCTTTGGGGGTTTCACTCGAAGCATATGCTTTTTTAAATCTTGCAAATGCAAAAAGTAGTTTTTTTCACAATATGACTATAATGTTCTTAGAATCCTGAGATAATGCGAAAAAAGCATTAAAAATGTATTCCAACATAACTCCTAATCCAAACGTGCAAAATGTCTAAAAATGCCTGTGATATTGAATAATTGTTAGTTTGACTAGATACAGTTGTTTTTCTATGGTTTGCAAATACAAAATTTAGGTTTTACTCAATATGACTGTATACTGTAACACTCAAAATGACAGTTATTTAAACATAAGTCCTACACCACACATGGAAAATGGCTAATAATGCCTGAAATAATGCATCTTTGGGGGTTTCACTCGAAGCATATGCTTTTTTAAATCTTGCAAATGCAAAAAGTAGTTTTTTTCACAATATGACTATAATGTTCTTAGAATCCTGAGATAATGCGAAAAAAGCATTAAAAATGTATTCCAACATAACTCCTAATCCAAACGTGCAAAATGTCTAAAAATGCCTGTGATATTGAATAATTGTTAGTTTGACTAGATACAGTTGTTTTTCTATGGTTTGCAAATACAAAATTTAGGTTTTACTCAATATGACTGTATACTGTAACACTCAAAATGACAGTTATTTAAACATAACTCCTACACCACACATGGAAAATGGCTAATAATGCCTGAAATAATGCATCTTTGGGGGTTTCACTCGAAGCATATGCTTTTTTAAATCTTGCAAATGCAAAAAGTAGTTTTTTTCACAATACGACTATAATGTTCTTAGAATCCTGAGATAATGCGAAAAAAGCAAAAAAAAAATGAATTCCAACATAACCCCTAATCCAAACGTGCAAAATGTCTAAAAATGCCTGTGATAAGGAATACATGTTAGTTTTACTAGATAACGTTGTCTTTCTATGGTTTTCAAATACAAAATGTAGGTTTTACTCAATATGACTGTATACTGTAACACTCAATATGACAGTTATTTAAACATAACTCCTACACCACACATGAAAAATGGCTAATAATGCCTGATATAATGCATCTTTGGGAGTTTTACTCGAAAAATATGCTTTTTTAAATCTTGCAAATGCAAAAAGTAGTTTTTATTCAATATGACTATAATAGTCTTAGAATCCTGAGATAATGCGAAAAAAGCAATAAAAATGTATTCAAACATAACTTTTAAACAACACATGCAAAATGGCTAATAATGCCTAGATATAGGTATTTTTGTTAGTTGTACTAGAAAAATGATCTTTTGTAAGGTTTGCAAAGACACAAGTTAGTTTTTTTATTCAATATAACAGTGTAACTGTCATATTAAATATGAAAGGTTTATAATCATAACTCCAAAACTAAACGTGAAATGTGTCTAAAAAAGCCTGTAATATTGAATTTATGTTAGTTTTACCAGAATCGGGTATTTTTGAATGAATCACAAATACAAAAACTAGGTTTTACTCAATTTGACTGTATACTGTAACACCCAATATGACAGTTATTTAAACATAACTCCTACACCACACATGAAAAATGGCTAATAATGCCTGAAATAATGCATCTTTTGGAGTTTTACTCGAAACATATGCTTTTTAAAATCTTGCAAATGCAAAAAGTAGTTTTTTACTCAATATGACTATAATGTCCTTAGAATCCTGAGATAATGCGAAAAAAGCAATAAAAATGTATTCCAACATAATTCCTAATCCAAACGTGCAAAATGTCTAAAAATGCCTGTGATATTGAATAAATGTTAGTTTTACTAGATACAGTGGTTTTTCTATGGTTTGCAAATACAAAATTTAGGTTTTACTCAATATGACTGTATACTGTAACACTCAATATGACAGTTATTTAAACATAACTCCTACACCACACATGAAAAATGGCTAATAATGCCTGAAATAATGCATCTTTTGGAGTTTTACTCGAAGCATATGCTTTTTTAAATCTTGCAAATGCAAAAAGTTCTTTTTTATTCAATATGACTATAATAGTCTTAGAATCCTGAGATAATGCGAAAAAAGCAATAAAAATGTATTCCAACATAATTCCTAATCCAATCGTGCAAAATGTCTAGAAATGCCTGTGATATTGAATAATTGTTACTTTTATTAGATACAGTTTTTTTTCTATGGTTTGCAAATACAAAATTTAGGTTTTACTCGATATGACTGTATACTGTAACACTCAATATGACAGTTATTTAAACATTACTCCTAAATGAAAACTGCTAATAATGCCTGAAATAATGCATCTTTGGGAGTTTTACTCGAAACATATGCTTTTTTAAATCTTGCAAATGCAAAAAGTAGTTTTTTACTCAATATGACTATAATGTTCTTAGAATCCTGAGATAATGCGAAAAAATCAATAAAAATGTATACCAACATAACTCCTAATCCAAACTTGCAAAATGTCTCAAAAAAGGCCTGTGATATTGAATAATTGTTAGTTTTACTAGATACAGTTGTTTTTCTATGGTTTGCAAATACAAAATTTAGGTTTTACTCAAAAGGACTGTATACTGTAACACTCAATATGACAGTTATTTAAACATAACTACGACACCACACATGAAAAATGGCTAATAATGCCTGAAATAATGATTCTTTTGGAGTTTTACTCAAAACATATGCTTTTTTAAATCTTGCAAATGCAAAAAGTAGTTTTTTATTCAATATGACTATAATAGTCTTAGAATCCTGAGATAATGCGAAAAAAGCAATAAAAATGTATTCCAACATAACTTCTAAACAACACATGCAAAATGGTTAATAATGCCTAGAGATATGTATTTTTGTTAGTTGTACTAGAAAAAATATCTTTTGTAAGGTTTACAAAGACACAAGTTAGTTTTTTTTTCAATATAACAGTGTAACTGTCATACTAAAGATGAAAGGTTTATAATCATAACTCCAAAACTAAACGTGAAATTTGTCTAAAAAAGCCTGTAATATTGAATTTATGTGAGTTTTACCAGAATCGGGTATTTTGGAAAGAATCACAAATACAAACATTGGGTTTTACTGGCCTCATATTGGTCACACTCAAAATGACAGTTTTTGAAACAAAACTCCAAAAATATGCATGCAAAATGTCTAATAATGCCTGAAAAAATGGATCTTTGAGAGTTTTCCTGAAAAAAAAAACATTTGGCAAGGTTTGCAAAAACAAAATATATTTTTTTACTCAATTTGACAGTAATATACTTAGAATCCTGAGATAAAGCTAAAAAAACTATAAAAATGTATTCCAACATAATTCCTAATCCAAACGTGCAAAATGTCTAAAAATGCCTATGATATTGAATACATGTGAGTTTTACTAGATACAGTTGTTTTTCTATGGTTTGCAAATACAAAAATGAGGTTTTAGTCAATATGACTGTATACTGTAACACTCAATATAACAGTTATTTAAACATAAGTCCTACACAACACATGAAAAATGGCTAATAATGCCTGAAATAAGGCATCTTTGGGAGTTTTACTGGAAGCATATGCTTTTTTAAATCTTACAAATGCAAAAAGTAGTTTTTTACTCAATATGACTATAATGTTCTTAGAATCCTGGGATAATGCGAAAAAAGCAATAAAAATGTATTCAAACATAACTTCTAAACAACACATGAAAAATGGCTAATAATGCCTAGAGATGTGTATTTTTGTTAGTTGTACTAGAAAAATGATCTTTTGTAAGGTTAGCAAAGACACAAGTTGTTTTTTGTATTCAATATAACAGTATAACTGTCATACCAAATATGAAAGGTTTATAATCATAACTCCAAAACCAAACTTGAAATGTGACTAAAAAAGCCTGTAATATTGAATTTATGTGAGTTTTACCAGAATCAGGTGTTTTGGAAAGAATCACAAATACAAAAACTAGGTTTTACTCAATATGACTGTATACTTTAACACTCAATATGACAGTTATTTAAACATAACTCCTACACCACACATGCAAAATGTCTAATAATGCCTGAAGAAATGCATCTTTGAGAGTTTTCCTGAAAAAAAAAAAAACATTTGGCAAGGTTTGCAAAAACAAAATTAAATTTTTTACTCAATTTGACAGTAATGTACCTAGAATCCTGAGATAAAGCGAAAAAAGGAATGAAAATGTATTCCATCATAATTCCTAATCCAAACGTGCAAAATGTCTAAAAATGCCTGTGATATTGAATACAAAGATGCATTTCCTCAGGCATTATTAGACATTTCGCATGCATATTTTTAGAGTTTTGTTTCAAAAACTGTCATTTTGAGTGTGACCAATATGAGGCCAGTAAAACCCAATGTTTGTATTTGTGATTCTTTCCAAAATACCCGATTCTGGTAAAACTCACATAAATTCAATATTACAGGCTTTTTTAGACAAATTTCATGTTTGGTTTTGGAGTTATGATTATAAACCTTTCATATTTAGTATGACAGTTACACTGTTATATGGGATAAAAAAACTAACTTGTGTCTTTGCCAACCTTACACAAGATCATTTTTCTAGTACAACTAACAAAAATACATATCTCTAGGCATTACTAGCCATTTTGCATGTGTTGTTTAGAAGTTATGTTGGAATACATTGTTATTGCTTTTTTCGCATTATCTCAGGATTCTAAGACTATTGTAGTCATATTGAATAATAAACTACTTTTTGCATTTGTAAGATTTAAAAAAGCATATTTTGTAGTAAAACTCCCAAAGGTGCATTATTTCAGGCATTATTAGCCATTTTGCATGTGTGGTGTAGGAGTAATGTTTAAATAACTGTCATATTGAGTGTTACAGTATACGGTCATATTGAGTAAAACCTAAATTTTGTATTTACAAACCATAGAAAAACAACTGTATCTAGTAAAACTAACAATTATTCAATATCACAGGCATTTCTAGACATTTTGCACGATTGGATTAGGAATTATGTTGGAATACATTTTTATTCCTTTTTTTGCATTATCTCAGGATTCTAAGAACATTATAGTCATATTGATTAAAAAACTACTTTTTGCATTTGCAAGATTTAAAAAAGCATATGCTTCCAGTAAAACTCCCAAAGATGCATTATTTCAGGCATTATTAGCCATTTTTCATGTTTTTTGTAGGATTTATGTTTAAATAACTGTTAAATTGAGTGTTACGGTATACATTCATAATGACTAAAACTTCATTTTTGTATCTGCAAACCATAGAAAAACAACTGTATCTAGTAAAACTCACATGTATTCAATATCACAGGCATTTTTAGACATTTTTCACGTTTGGATTAGGAATTATGTTGGAATACATTTTTATTGTTTTTTTCGCTTTATCTCAGGATTCTAAGTACATTAATGTCAAATTGAGTGAAAAATTATATTTTGTTTTTGCAAACCTTGCCAAATGTTTTTTTTTTCAGGAAAACTCTCAAAGATGCCTTTTTTCAGGCATTATTAGACATTTTGCATGCATATTTTTGGATTTTTGTTTCAAAAACTGTCATTTTGAGTGTGACCAATATGAGGCCAGTAAAACCCAATGTTTTTATTTGTGATTCTTTCCAAAATACCCGATTCTGGTAAAACTCACGTAAATTCAATATTACAGGCTTTTTTAGACAATCTTCAAGTTTGGTTTTGGAGTTATGATTATAAACCTTTCATATTTAGTATGACAGTTACACTGTTATATGGAATAAAAAAACTAACTTGTGTCTTTGCAAACCTTACAAAAGACCTACTAAAAATACATATCTCTAGGCATTATTAGCCTATTTGCATGTGTTGTTTAGAAGTTATGTTGGAATACATTTTTATTGCTTTTTTCGCATTATCTCAGGATTCTAAGACTATTATAGTCATATTGAATAAAAAAAAACTTTTTGCATTTGCAAGATTTAAAAAAGCATATAATTCGAGTAAAACTCCAAAAGATGCATTATTTCAGGCATTATTCGCCATTTTTCATGTGTGGCGTAGGAGTTATGTTTAAATAACTGTCATATTGAGTGTTACAGTATTACAGTCCTTTTGAGTAAAACCTAAATTTTGTATTTGCAAACCGTAGCAAAACAACTGTATCTAGTAAAACTAACATTAATTCAATATAACAGGCATTTTTAGACATTTTGCACGTTTGGATTAGGAGTTATGTTGGAATACATTTTTATTGCTTTTTTGCATCATCTCAGGATTCTAAGAACATTATAGTCATATTGAGTAAAAAACTACTTTTTGCATTTGCAAGATTTAAAAAAGCATATGCTTCGAGTAAAACTCCAAAATATGCATTATTTCAAGCATTATTAGCCATTTTTCATGTGTGGTGTAGGATTTATGTTTATATAACTGTCATATTGAGTGTTACAGTATACAGTCATATTGAGTAAAACCTAGTTTTTGCATTTGTGATTCTTTCCAAAATACCAGTTTCTGGTAAAACTCACATAAATTCAATATTGCAGGCTTTTTTAGACAAATTTCAAGTTTGGTTTTGGGGTTATGATTATAAACCTTTCATATTTAGTATGATAGTTACACTGTTATATTGAATAAAAAACTAACTTGTGTCTTTGCTAACCTTACAAAAGATCAATTTTCTAGTACAACTAACAAAAATACACATCTCTAGGCATTATCTGCCATTTTTCATGCGTTGTTTGGAAGTTATGTTTGAATACATTTTTATTGCTTTTTTTGCATTATCTCAGGATTCTAAGTACATTACTGTCAAATTGAGTAAAAAATTATATTTTGTTTTTGCATTTCCTCAGGCATTATTAGACATTTTGCATGTGTGTTGTAGGAGTTATGTTTAAATAACTGTCATATTGAGTGTTACATTATACAGTCATATTGAGTAAAACCTAAATTTTTGTATTTGCAAACCATAAAAAAAACTGTATCTAGTAAAACTCACATTTATTCAATATCACAGGCATTTTTAGACATTTTGAACGTTTGAATTAGGAATTATGTTGGAATACCTTTTAATTGCTTTTTTCGCATTATCTCAGGATTCTAAGTGCATTACTGTCAAATTAGTAGAAAAATACTTTTTGTTTTCGCCAACCTTACCAAATGTTTTTTTTCCAGAAAAACTCTCAAAGGTACATTTCTTCAAGCATTTTTAGACACGTTGCATTTGTACTTTTGGAGTTATGTTTCAAAAACTGTCATTTTGAGTGTGACCAATATGAGGCCAGGAAAACCAAATGTTTGAATTTGTGAACCTCTCCAAAATACCTGATTCTGTTAAAACACACATATATTCAATATTATAGGCTTTTTAGACAGATTTCAAGTTTGGTTTTGGAGTTATGATTATAAACCTTTTATATTTAGTATGACTGTTACACTGTTATATTGAATCAAAAAACTAACTTGTGTCTTTGCAAACCTTACAAAAGATCATTTTTCTAATACAACTAACAAAAATACATATCTCTAGGCATTATTAGCCATTTTGCATGTGCCTTTTAGAAGTTATGTTTGAATACATTTTTTTTTACTTTTTTGCATTATGTCGGGATTGTAAGCCTTTGTAGTCATATTGAGTAAAAAACAACTTTTTGCATTTGCAATATTTAAAAAAGCATATGTTTCGAGTAAAACTCCCAAAGATGCATTATTTCAGGCATTATTAGCCGTTTTTCATGTGTGGTGTTGGAGTTATGTTTAAATAACTGTCATATTGAGTGTTACAGTATACAGTCATATTGAGTAAAACCTCATTTTTGTTTTTGCAAACAATAATAAACAACAACTGTGTCTAGTAAAACTCACATGTATTCAATATCACAGGCATTTTTAGACATTTTGCACGTTTGGATTAGGAGTTATGTTTTTATTGCTTTTTTCGCATTATCTCAGGAATCTAAGAACATTATAGTCATGTTGAGTAAAAAACTACTTTTTGCATTTGCAAAATTTAAAAAAGCTAATGCTTCGAGTAAAACTCTGAAAGATGCATTATTTCAGGCATTATTAGCCATTTTTCATTTGTGGTGTAGGAACTATGTTTAAATAACTGTCATATTGAGTGTTACAGTATACAGTCATATTGACTAAAACCTCATTTTTGTATTTGCAAACCATAGAAAAACAACTGCATCTTGTAAAACTCACACGTATTCAATATCATAGGCATTTTTCGACATTTTGCACGTTTGGATTAGGAATTATGTTTGAATACATATTTATTGTTTTTTTCGCTTTATCTCCGGATTCTAAGTACATTACTGTCAAATTGAGTAAAAAATTATATTTTGTTTTTGCAAACCTTGCCAAATGTTTTTTTTTTTCAGGAAAACTCTCAAAGATGCATTTCTTTAGGCATTATAAGACATTTTGCATGTGTGGTGTAGGAGTTATGTTTAAATAACTGTCATATTGAGTGTTAAAGTATACAGTCATATTGAGTAATTCCTAAATTTTGTATTTGCAAACCATTGAACTGTATCTAGTAAAACGAACATTAATTCAATATCATATGCATTTTTAGACATTTTGCACGTTTGGATTAGGAATTATGATGGAATACATTAGCATTTTTTGTTTTCACTTTATCTCAGGATTCTAAGTACATTACTGTCAAATTGAGTAAAAAACTACTTTTTGCATTTGCAAGATTTAAAAAAGCATATGTTTTCGAGTAAAACTCCCAAAGATGCGTTATTTCAGGCATTATTAGCCATTTTTCATGTGTTGTTTAGAAGTTATGTTGGAATACATTTGTATTGCTTTTTTCGCATTATCTCAGGATTCTAAGATTATTATAGTCATCTTGAATAAAAAAAAACTTTTTGCATTTGCAAGATTTTAAAAAGCATATGTTTCGAGTAAAACTCCCAAAGGTGCATTATTTCAAGCATTATTACCCATTTTTCCTGTGTGGTGTAGGAGTTATGTTTAAATAACTGTCATATTGAGTGTTACAGTATACAATCATATTGAGTAAAACCTAAATTTTGTATTTGCAAACCATAGAAAAACAACTGCATCCAGTAAAACTCACATTTATTCAATATCACAGGCATTTTTAGACATTTTGAACTTTTGAATTAGGAATTATGTTGGAATACCTTTTAATTGCTTTTTTCGCATTATCTCAGGATTCTAAGTACATTACTGTCAATTTAGTAGAAAAATACTTTTTGTTTTCGCCAACCTTAACAAATGTTTTTTTTCCAGAAAAACTCTCAAAGATACATTTCTTCAAGCATTTTTAGACACGTTGCATTTCTACTTTTGGAGTTATGGTATTTTTCTGTGGAACTGCCAGCATTGTCACTTTATTAAAGTTGGTTGATCATATTAATTTGGAAAAACTCTGTAGAATAAAAGTATTTTTCTTCAAAACTGTTTGCATCGATACTTTATTAAAGGTGGTTGACCTTAATAATATGGTAAAAATCTGTAAAATTACGATATTTTTCCGCAAAACGTTTCATGAAAATGTCTGTAAATATAATGTTTTTGATTATTATTTGGTTTACAATGTTTTACTTAAATTTTATAGTTTTGTTTGGCAGCCGTATCTGCCAGTAGATGACAGGTTTTTTACAGAATTTTTTTTTACAGTGTATAGACATTTATCTTTGTCAGTTTTACCAGAAAAATATATTTTTTAAGGTTCTCAAACACACAAGGTACACTGTAAAAAAAAATTCTGTAAAAAAACTGTAATCTACTGGTAGCTACGGCTGCCAAATGAAAACCATAAAATTAAAGCAAAAACACTGTAGACCAAATAATGATCTAAAACATTATATTTACAGAAATTTTCATTAAACCATTTGTGGAAAAATATCAACATTTTTCAGATTTTTACTAAATTGTTAAGATCAACCACCTTTAATAAAGTGACGATGCAAACAGTTCTGCAGAAAAATACCTTTTTTCTACAGAGTTTTTCCAATTAATTACGATCAACCAACTTTAATGGAGTGACAATGCTGGCAGTTCCACAGAAAAATATGATTATTTTATAGATTTGTTCTGAATTATTAAGATCAAGAATCTCAAACTCAGTTTACCGGGGGTCTACTGTGTGTAGAAACTACGTGAAAAGTGGATTCACCTTCCTTGAATGGCAATACTGACCTGGCAACATACTTGCCAATCTTCACAGGAGACTCCCTGTGACCCTAGTGAAGTACATTTTTGTTAGTTGTACTAGAAAATGATCTTTTGTAAGGTTTGCAAAGACACAAGTTAGTTTTTTTATTCAATATAACAGTGTAACTGTCATACTAAATATGAAAGGTTTATAATCACAACTCCAAAACTAAACGTGAAATTTGTCTAAAAAAGCATGTAATATTGAATTTATGTGAGTTTTACCAGAATCGGGTATTTTGGAAAGAATCACAAATACAAAAACTAGGTTTTAGTCAATATGACTGTATACTCTAACACTCAATATGACCTTTATTTAAACATAACTCCTACACAACACATGAAAAATGGCTAATAATGCCTGAAATAATGCATCTTTTGGAGTTTTACTCGAAACATATGCTTTTTAAAATCTTGCAAATGCAAAAAGTTTTTTTGTATTCAAGATGACTATAATAATCTTAGAATCCTGAGATCATGCGAAAAAAGAAATGAAAATGTATTCCAACATAACTTCTAAACAACACATGCAAAATGACTAATAATGCCTAGAGATATGTATTTTTGTTAGTTGTACTAGAAAAATGATCTTTTGTAAGGTTTGCAAAGACACAAGAAAGTTTTTTTTATTACATATAACAGTGTAACTGTCATACTAAATATGAAAGGTTTATAATCATAACTCCAAAACCAAACATGAAATTTGTCTAAAAAAGCCTGTAATATTGAATTTACGTGAGTTTTACCAGAATCGGGTATTTTGGAAAGAATCACAAATACAAACATTGGGTTTTACTGGCCTCATATTGGTCAAACTCAAAATGACGGTTTTTGAAACAAAACTCCAAAAATATGCATGCAAAATGTCTAATAATGCCTGAAGAAATGCATCTTTGAGAGTTTTCCTGAAAAAACAAAGTATAATTTTTTAGTCATTTTGACAATGTTCTTAGAATCCTGAGATAAAGCGAAAAAAACAATAAAAATGTATTCCAACATAATTCCTAATCCAAACGTGCAAAATGTCTAAAAACGCCTATGATATTGAATACATGTGAGTTTTACGAGATACAGTTGTTTTTCTATGGATTGCAAATACAAAAATTAGGTTTTAGTCAATATGACTGTATACTGTAACACTCAATATAGCAGTTATTTAAACATAAATCCTACACAACACATGAAAAATGGCTAATAATGCCGGAAAAAATGCATCTTCGGGAGTTTTACTGGAAGCATATGCTTTTTTAAATTTTGCAAATGCAAAAAGTAGTTTTTTACTCAACATGACTATAATGTTTTTAGAATCCTGAGATAATGCGAAAAAAGCAATACAAATGTATTCCAACATAATTCCTAATCCAATCGTGCAAAATGTCTAGACATTTCTGTGATATTGAATAAATGTTAGTTTTACTAGATACAGTTGTTTTTCTATGGTTTGCAAATACAAAATTTAGGTTTTACTCAATATGACTGTATACTGTAACACTCAATATGACAGTTATTTAAACATTACTCCTACACCACACATGCAAAATGGCTAATAATGCCTGAAATAATGCATCTTTGGGAGTTTTACTCGAAACATATGTTTTTTTAAATCTTGCAAATGCAAAAAGTAGTTTTTTATTCAGTATGACTATAATAGTCTTAGAATCCTGAGATAATATGAAAAAAGCAGTTAAAATGTATTCAAAATTAACTTCTAAACAACACATAAAAAATGGCTAATAATAACTAGAGATGTGTATTTTTGTTAGTTGTACTAGAAAAATGATCTTTTGTAAGGTTAGCAAAGACACAAGTTGGTTTTTGTATTCAATATAACAGTGTAACTGTCATACTAAATATGAAAGGTTTATAATCATAACTCCAAAACCAAACTTGAAATTTGTCTAAAAAAGCCTGTAATATTGAATTTATGTGAGTTTTACCAGAATCAGGTATTTTGGAAAGAATCACAAATACAAAAACTAGGTTTTACTCAATATGACTGTATACTGTAACACTCAATATGACAGTTATTTAAACATAACTCCTAAACCACACATGCAAAATGTCTAATAATGTCTGAAATAATGCATCTTTGGGAGTTTTACTGGAAGCATATGCTTTTTTAAATTTTGCAAATGCAAAAAGTAGTTTCTTATTCAATATGACTACAATAGTCTTAGAATCCTGAGATAATGCAAAAAAAAACAATAAAAATGTATTCCAACATAACTCCTAATCCAAACGTGCAAAATGTCTAAAAATGCCTGTGATATTGAATAATTGATAGTTTGACTATATACAGTTGTTTTTCTATGGTTTGCAAATACAAAATTTAGGTTTTACTCAATATGATTGTGTACTGTAACACTCAATATGACAGTTATTTAAACATAACTCCTACACCACACATGAAAAATGGCTAATAATGCCTGAAATAATGCACCTTTGGGAGTTTTACTCGAAGCATATGCTTTTTTAAATCTTGCAAATGCAAAAAGTATTTTTTTATTCAATATGACTACAATAGTCTTAGAATCCTGAGATAATGCGAAAAAAAGCAGTTAAAATGTGAAGAGTTCATATGCAAAAGCAGATAAATCCATTTTGACCTATTCTGTATATTAAAGATTTTCTGCCTGCTGGTGTTGCCGGTACCTATACAAGCATACAATGGTTTTTTTAATATCAACATAAGCAAGTCATGAAAGCCTAAACTTTTAAGAAATGCTGATGTAATGAATGGCTTTCAAATAAGAGTGTTTGACGTGGTTTTACGTCAAAAGCAGATATATCCAAATTATGATAAGTTGCAAAAACAGATATCTCCAAAATCGTTTTCTTTGCGGTCGTTATTTCGCATAATATTCAAGATAAAGATAGAGAGAAAAACAGAACGTGAAATTTATCGAAAGCCACATTTCAAGGTAACAACTGTTCACATTTATTTACTTCATTATTTAACAATTTCGATCCCTTGGTACGTAGAAATCTAGCTGTCCCTGCGAACATTGTTTTTTCGTACTTGCTAACCGGACATGCTTTTCTGGAACTGTGACCTCACATATTTACCTTGTGCTTTTCAGCACAAAATGAAAAAACAAAAAAACAGTGTTGCAATGAAGACAATGTTTTATTAATAAAAACAAGCACAAATGCTCAACCTGGTTTGCCTATCAAAAACACTCCTGTGCAGATAACAGCTCACTCATCATCGCTATCGACATTAGCTCCATGCTCGACAACATCGTTTAACGCAGCGGTGTAAAACTCACGGACACGCATGCTAGCGCCAACATCAAATAACTTCAACACGTCAGTTTTTTTCGCTGCCTTAACAGTGTTCACAGGAGAAGCTTCCAAATTATTCATGCGTGGATAACAACACTGAGTGAGTCCGAGCGCGCTGCCATTTTGTTTGTCACGTGATCCCGTACTGCAGCGCTGGTTGGGCAAACGGATATATCGGCTTTTGTGATAAATGATCCATGGCGCTTATCGGCCTTTGCAATAAATCGCTGAACTAAATGACGTTAAAAGCGGCATTTGTCTGCATTTGCAAACAAATTGATTTTGGTATACCACAATAGAAGTGGTGGACTATATATTACCGAGGCTGGGCTAAACTTTATCAAAATGGCGTTTATCGGTTTTTGCGTATGAACTCTTCATGTATTCAAACATAACTTCTAAACAACACATGAAAAATGGCTAATAAAGCCTAGAGATGTGTATTTTTGTTAGTTGTACTAGAAAAATGATCTTTTGTAAGGTTAGCAAAGACACAAGTTGGTTTTTGTATTCAATATAACAGTGTAACTGTCATACTAAATATGAAAGGTTTATAATCATAACTCCAAAACCAAACTTGAAATTTGTCTAAAAAAGCCTGTACTATTGAATGTATGTGAGTTTTACCAGAATCAGGTATTTTGGAAAGAATCACAAATACAAAAACTAGGTTTTACTCAATATGACTGTATACTGTAACACTCAATATGACAGTTATTTAAATATAACTCCTACACCACACATAAAAAATGGCTGATAATGACTGAAATAATGCATCTTTGGGAGTTTTACTTGAAGCATATGCTTTTTTAAATATTGCAAATGCAAAAAGTAGTTTTTAATTCAATATGACTACAATATTCTTAGAATCCTGAGATAATGCGAAAAAAGCAATACAAATGTATTCCAACATAACTTCTAAACAACACATGCAAAATGTCTAAAAATGCCTGTTATATTGAATTAATGTTAGTTTTACTAGATACAGTTGTTTTTCTATGGTTTGCAAATACAAAATTTAGGTTCTACTCAAAAGGACTGTATACTGTTACACTCAATATGACAGTTATTTAAACATAACTCCGACACCACACATGAAAAATGGCTAATAATGCCTGAGATAATGCATCTTTTGGAGTTTTACTCAAAACATATGCTTTTTTAAATCTTGCAAATGCAAAAAGTAGTTTTTTATTCAATATGACTATAATAGTCTTAGAATCCTGAGATAATGGGAAAAAAGCAATAAAAATGTATTCCAACATAACTTCTAAACAACACATGCAAAATGGTTAATAATGCCTAGAGATATGTATTTTTGTTAGTTGTACTAGAAAAAATAACTTTTGTAAGGTTTACAAAGACACAAGTTAGTTTTTTTTCAATATAACAGTGTAACTGTCATACTAAATTTGAAAGGTTTATAATCATAACTCCAAAACTAAACGTGAAATTTGTCTAAAAAAGCCTATAATATTGAATTTATGTGAGTTTTACCATAATCGGGTATTTTGGAAAGAATCACAAACACAAACATTGGGTTTTACTGGCCTCATATTGGTCACACTCAAAATGACAGTTTTTGAAACAAAACTCTAAAAATATGCATGCAAAATGTCTAATAATGCCTGAAGAAATGCATCTTGAGAGTTTTCCTGAAAAAAAAACAACATTTGGCAATATTTGCAAAAACAAAATATAATTTTTTACTCAATTTGACAGTAATGTACTTAGAATCCTGAGATGAAGCGAAAATAACAATAAAAATGTATTCCAACATAATTCCTAATCCAAACGTGCAAAATGTCTAAATATACTGTAACACTCAATATAAGAGTTATTTAAACATAAACCCCACACAACACATGAAAAATGGCTAATAATGCCTGAAATAATGCATCTTTTGGAGTTTTACTGGAAGCATATGCTTTTTTAAATCTTACAAATGCAAAAAGTAGTTTTTTACTCAATATGACTATAATGTTCTTCAAATCCTGAGATAATAAGAAAAAAGCAATAAAATGTATTCCAATATAACTCCTAATCCAAACGTGCAAAATGTCTAAAAATGCAGTGATATTGAATAAATGTTAGTTTTACTAGATACAGTTGTTTTTCTATGGTTTGCAAATACAAAATTTAGGTTTTACTCAATATGACTGTAATGTTCTTTGAATTCTGGGATAATGCGAAAAAAGCAATAAAAATGTATTCCGACATAGCTCCTGATCCAAACGTGCAAAATGTCTAAAAATGCCTGTGATATTGAACTCATGTGAGTTTTTCTAGATACAGTTGTTTTTCTATGGTTTGCAAATACAAAAATGAGGTTTTAGTCAATGTGACTGTATACTGTAACACTCAATATGACAGTTATTTAAACATAACTCCTACACCACACATGAAAAATGGCTAATAATGCCTGAAATAATGCATCTTTGGGAGTTTTACTCGAAACATATGCTTTTTTAAATCTTGCAAATGCAAAAAGTAATTTTTTACTCAATATGACTATAATGTTCTTAGAATCCTGAGATAATGCGTAAAAAGCAATAAAAATGTATTCCAACATAACTCCTAATCCAAACGTGCAAAATGTCTAAAAATGCCTGTGATATTGAATAATTGTTAGTTTTACTAGATACAGTTGTTTTTCTATGGTTTGCAAATACAAAATTTAGGTTTTGTTCAATATGACTGTATACTGTAACACTCAATATGACAGTTATTTAAACATAACTCCTACACCACACATGAAAAATGGCTAATAATGCCTGAAATAAGGCATCTTTGGGAGTTTTACTCGAAGCATATGCTTTTTTAAATCTTGCAAATGCAAAAAGTAGTTTTTTATTCAATATGACTACATTAGTCTTAGAATCCTGAGATAATGCGAAAAAAGCAATAAAAATGTATTCCAACATAACTCCTAATCCAAATGTGTAAAATGTCTAAAAAGGCCTGTGATATTGAATAATTGTTAGTTTGACTAGATACAGTTGTTTTTCTATGGTTTGCAAATACAAAATTTAGGTTTTACTCAATATGATTGTTTACTGTAACACTCAATATGACAGTTATTTAAACATAACTCCTACACCACACATGAAAAATGGCTAATAATGCCTGAAATAATGCACCTTTGGGAGTTTTACTCGAAACATATGCTTTTTTAAATCTTGCAAATGCAAAAAGTAGTTTTTTACTCAATATGACTATAATGTTCTTAGAATCCTGAGATAATGCAAAAAAAGCAATAAAAATGTATTCCAACATAACTCCTAATCCAAACGTGCAAAATGTCTAAAAATGCCTGTGATATTGAATAATTGTTAGTTTGACTAGATACAGTTGTTTTTCTATGGT
>NW_026906993.1:300000-413328 GCF_033978795.1 Nerophis ophidion | reverse complement strand
TACATGTTTAGTGTATAAATATTAAATACATGTTTAATGTATGAATATTAAATACATGTTTAGTGTATGAATATTAAATACATGTTTAGTGTATGAATATGAAATACTTGTTTGTGTATAAATATTAAATACATGTTTAGTGTATTAATATTAAATATATGTTTAGTTTATTAAACTTAAATACATGTTTTTGTATTAACATTAAATACATGTTTAGTGTATGAATATTAAATACATGTTTAGTTTATGAATATTAAATACATGTTTAGTGGATAAATAATAAATAAATATTTAGTGTATTAATATTAAATACATGTTTAGTGTATGAATATTAAACACATGTTTAGTGTATAAATATTAAATAGATGTTTAGTGTATTAATATTAAATATGTGTTTACTTTATTAAAATTAAATAAATGTTTTTGTATTAATATTAAATACATGTTTAGTGTATATATATTAAATACAGGTTTAGTGTATTAATATTAAATACATGTTTAGTGTATGAATAATAACTACAGGTTTAGTGTATAAATATTAAATACATGTTTAGTGTATAAATGTTAAATACATGTTTAGTTTATGAATATTAAATACATGTTTAGTGTATTAATATTAAATATATATTTAGTTTATTAAAATTAAATACATGTTTTGTATTAATATTAAATACATGTTTAGTGTATAAATATTAAATACATGTTTAGTTTATGAATATTAAATACATGTTTAGTGTATAAATATTAAATACATCTTTAGTGTATTAATATTAAATACATGTTTAGTGTATTAATATTAATTACACTTTTAGTGTGTAAATAGTAAACACACGTTTAGTGTAACAATATTAAATACATGTTTAGTGTATTAATATTAAATACATGTTTAGTGTATAAATATTAAATACATGTTTAGTGTATGAATATTAAATACATGTTTAGTGTATAAATATTAAATACATGTTTAGTGTATTAATATTAAATATGTGTTTACTTTATTAAAATTAAATAAATGTTTTTGTATTAATATTAAATACATGTTTAGTGTATAAATATTAAATACAGGTTTAGTGTATTAATATTAAATACATGTTTAGTGTATGAATAATAACTACAGGTTTAGTGTATAAATATTAAATACATGTTTAGTGTATAAATGTTAAATACATGTTTAGTTTATGAATATTAAATACATGTTTAGTGTATTAATATTAAATATATATTTAGTTTATTAAAATTAAATACAGTTCTGTATTAATATTAAATACATGTTTAGTGTATTAATATTAAATACATGTTTAGTTTATGAATATTAAATACATGTTTAGTGTATAAATATTAAATACATCTTTAGTGTATTAATATTAAATACATGTTTAGTGTATTAATATTAAATACACTTTTAGTGTGTAAATAGTAAATACACGTTTAGTTTAACAATATTAAATACATGTTTAGTGTATTAATATTAAATATATGTTTAGTTTATTAAAATTAAATACATGTTTTTGTATTACTATTAAATACATATTAAGTCAAAGAATTATAACTACATGTTTATTAAATGAAAATTAAATACATGTTTAGTGTATGAATATTTAATACATGTTTAGTGTATTAATATTAAATATTTGTTTAGTTTATTAAAATTAAATACATGTTTTTGTATTAATATTAAATACATGTTTAGTGTATTAATATTAAATATATGTTTAGTGTATTAAAATTAAATACATGTTTTTGTATTAATATTAAAAACATGTTTAGTGTATAAATGTTTAATACATGTTTAGTGTATGAATGTTAAATACATGTTTAGTGTATTAATATTAAATATATGTTTAGTGTATTAAAATTAAATACATGTTTTTGTATTAATATTAAATACATGTTTAGTGTATAAATATTAAATACATGTTTAGTGTATTAATATTAATCAATCAATCAATCAATGTTTACTTATATAGCCCCAAATCACTAGTGCCCCAAAGGGCTGCACAAATGGGTTGTACTTGTATAGCGCTTTTCTACCTTCAAGGTACTCAAAGCGCTTTGACACTACTTCCACATTTACCCATTCACACACACATTCACACACTGATGGAGGGAGCTGCCATGCAAGGCGCCAACTAGCACCCATCAGGAGCAAGGGTGAAGTGTCTTGCTCAGGACACAACGGACGTGACGAGGTTGGTTCTAGGTGGGATTTGAACCAGTGACCCTCGGGTTGCACACGGCCACTCTCCCACTGCGCCACGCCGTCCCTAAACCACCACAACATCCCCGGCAGGCCCACACAAGGGCAAGGAAAACTCACACCCAGTGGGACATCGGGGACAATAATGACCCAGTGGGACGTCGGTGACAATGATGACTATGAGAACCTTAGAGAGGAGGAAAGCAATGGATGTCGAGCGGGTCTATCATGATACTGTGAAAGTTCAATCCACAATGGATCCAACACAGTCGCGAGAGTCCAGTCCAAAGCGGATCCAACACAGCAGCGAGAGTCCCGTTCACAGCGGAACCAGCAGGAAACCATCCCAAGCGGAGGCGGATCAGCATCGCATCTCCACAAGGGAGAGTGGGACATAGAAGAAAAAGAAAAGAAACGGCAGATCAACTGGTCTAAAAAGGGAGTCTATTTAAAGGCTAGAGTATACAAATGAGTTTTAAGGTGAGACTTAAATGCTTCTACTGAGGTGGCATCTCGAACTGTTACCGGGAGGGCATTCCAGAGTACTGGAGCCCGAACGGAAAACGCTCTATAGCCCGCAGACTTTTTTGGGGCTTTGGGAATCACTAACAAGCCGGAGTCCTTTGAACGCAGATTTCTTGCCGGGACATATGGTACAATACAATCGGCAAGATAGGATGGAGCTAGACCGTGTAGTATTTTATACGTAAGTAGTAAAACCTTAAAGTCGCATCTTAAGTGCACAGGAAGCCAGTGCAGGTGAGCCAGTACAGGCGTAATGTGATCAAACATTCTTGTTCTTGTTAAAAGTCTAGCAGCCGCATTTTGTACCAACTGTAATCTTTTAATGCTAGACATGGGGAGACCCGAAAATAATACGTTACAGTAGTCGAGGCGAGACGTAACAAACGCATGGATAATGATCTCAGCGTCTTTAGTGGACAGAATGGAGCGAATTTTAGCGATATTACGGAGATGAAAGAAGGCCGTTTTAGTAACGCTTTTAATGTGTGCCTCAAAGGAGAGAGTTGGGTCGAAGATAATACCCAGATTCTTTACCGTGTCGCCTTGTTTAATTGTTTGGTTGTCAAATGTTAGAGTTGTATTATTAAATAGAGTTCGGTGTCTAGCAGGACCGATAATCAGCATTTCCGTTTTTTTGGCGTTGAGTTGCAAAAAGTTAGCGGACATCCATTGTTTAATTTCATTAAGACACGCCTCCAACTGACTACAATCCGGCGTGTTGGTCAGCTTTAGGGGCATGTAGAGTTGGGTGTCATCAGCATAACAGTGAAAGCTAATACCGTATTTGCGTATGATGTCACCTAGCGGCAGCATGTAGATGCTGAAGAGTGCAGGGCCAAGGACCGAACCCTGGGGAACTCCACACGTTACCTTAACGTAGTCCGAGGTCACATTGTTATGGGAGACACACTGCATCCTATCAGTAAGATAAGAGTTAAACCAAGACAGGGCTAAGTCTGACATACCAATTCGTGTTTTGATACGTTCTAATAAAATATTATGATCGACGGTATCGAAAGCAGCGCTAAGATCGAGGAGCAGCAACATAGATGACGCATCAGAATCCATCGTTAGCAATAGATCATTAGTCATTTTTGCGAGGGCTGTCTCCGTGGAGTGATTTGCCCTGAAACCGGATTGAAAGGTTTCACATAGATTGTTAGACGCTAAGTGTTCATTTAACTGCTCCGCAACAATTTTTTCGAGGATTTTTGAAATAAAGGGAAGGTGAGACACCGGTCGGTAGTTTACCATGAGGTCAGGATCGAGGTTAGGTCTTTTAAGAAGAGGATGAATAACCGCTTTTTTGAATGCTAGGGGAACAGTGCCCGAGGAAAGTGATAAGTTTATAATATTTAGCACTGATGGACCTAATAATACAAAGAGCTCCTTGATCAGTTTCCCAGGAAGAGGGTCAAGTAAACATGTTGTCTGTTTTATTCCATTTACACGTTGTAACAATTCCTCTAATGTTATTTCCTCAAAACGAGAGAAACTATTTTGGAGGGCAGTATCCGCCGTATATACAATCGTGTCAGTGTTAATAGAACCCCGTTGTAGCTGGGACGCATTGTCTTTAATCTCCTTTCTAATGACTTCAATTTTCTTACTAAAGAATTGCATAAAAGTCATCAGCTGAGTGGGCTGAGCTACTGGAAGGAGTCCCTTGTTGGGTTAGCGATGCTACCGTACTAAACAAAAATTTAGGATCGTTTTTATTACGGTGGATGAGATTTGAGTAATATTTAGCTTTAGCTAAGGTAAGCATGCGTTTATAAGTTATTAAACCATCACTCCATGCTTGATGGTGCACCTCAAGTTTAGTCGTGCGCCATTTGCGTTCCAGCTTTCTACATAATAATTTCTGAGCTCTAGTTTCTTCTGTAAACCACGGGGTGCGCTTTTTTGGAGCCTTTTTTAACTTTAGCGGTGCTATGTTATCAATGGTTTCGCGCAGGGCAGCGTTAAAGTTGTTAGTGAGGTTATCAATAGAGCCCACATATTTTGGGAATGGTGCCATTACCGAGGGCAGTAGGTCAGCAAGAGTTGTCGTTGTGGCAGCATTAATGTTGCGGCTGCTATAGCAGTTATTATTATTATTAGTTTGACGAACATGCGTCCGAACCTCGAATTTTATAAGGTAATGATCGGACAATACTTTAGTATACGGGAGTATCGTAACTTTGGAAACGGTGATGTCCCTGACAAGCACTAGGTCTATCGTATTACCGTTGCGATGCGTGGGTTCATTTATTATTTGTGCGAGACCACAGCTATCAATTACAGTCTGGAGCGCTACGCACGGTGGGTCCGATGGGGTATTCATATGGATATTAAAGTCCCCCATTATGATTATATTATCGGCGTGTGTCACTAGATCAGCAACAAACTCTGAGAATTCATTGATAAAGTCCGAATAGGGCCCTGGGGGGCGGTAGATAACAGCCAGGTGTAGAGGCAGCGGTGTGACAGACCTCATAGTAAGCACCTCAAACGATTTATATTTATTATTTATGTTAGGACTAAGGTTAAAGTTTAAATACATTAAATACATGTTTAGTGTATAAATATAAGTGTATGAGAAACCAAACTTATGTAAAAAAATAAATAAAAGAAACCAAAAAAAAGGAAAAAGAGAGAGAGAGAGACGGAGAGGACCGGGCATATTAAGAGGGAACGTGCGCCCTCCTGTGGACTTCTGCCGCAACTGCACACATAAAGAAATTCATTATTTCCAAGTGTGCCTTATTTAGAGGATAATAAATACATGTTTACTGTATGAATATTAAATATATGATTAGTATATAATTACATATATGTTTGGTATATGATTATTAAATACATGTTCAGTGTATTAATATTAAATACATGTTTAGTGTATGAATATTAAATACATATTTAGTGTATGAATATTAGATACATGTTTAGTGTATGAATATTAAATACATGTTTGTGTATAAATATTAAATACATGTTTAGTGTATTAATATTAAATATATGTTTAGTTTATTAAACTTAAATACATGTTTTTGTATTAATATTAAATACATGTTTAGTGTATAAATATTAAATACAGGTTTAGTGGATGAATAATAAATAAATATTTAGTGTATTAATATTAAATACATGTTTAGTGTATAAATATTAAATACATGTTTAGTGTATGAATATTAAATACATGTTTAGTGTATTAATATTAAATATGTGTTTACTTTATTAAAATTAAATACATGTTTTTGTATTAATATTAAATATATGTTTAGTTTATTAAAATTAAATACATGTTTTTGTATCAATATTAAATACATGTTTAGTGTATTAATATTAAATACATGTTTAGTGTATGAATATTAAATACATGTTTAGTGTATTAATATTAAATACATGTTTAGTTTATTAAAATTAAATACATGTTTTTGTATTAATATTAAATACATGTTTAGTGTATAAATATTAAATACATGTTTAGTGTATAAATATTAAATACATGTTTAGTGTATAAATATTAAATACATGTTTCGTGTACGAATATTAAATACATGTATAGTGTATAAATATTAAATACATGTTTAATGTATGAATATTAAATACATGTTTAGTGTATGAATATTAAATACATTTTTAATGTATGAATATTAAATACATGTTTAGTGTATAAATATTAAATACATGTTTAATGTATGAATATTAAATACATGTTTAGTGTATGAATATTAAATACATATTTAGTGTATAAATATTAAATACATGATTAGTGTATTAATATTTAAAAAATGATTAGTGTATAAATATTAAATAAATGTTTAGTGTATTAATATTAAATACATGTTTAATGTATTAATATTAGATACATGTTTAGTGTATTAATATTAAATACATGTTTAGTGTATAAAAAATAACTAAATGTTTAGTGTATGAATATTAAATACATGTTCAGTGTATAAATATTAAATACATGTTTAGTGTAATAATATTAAATATATGTTTAGTTTATTAAAATTAAATACATAATTTTGTATTAATATTAAATACATGGTTAGTGTATAAATATTAAATACATGTTTAGTGTATTAATATTAAATACATGTTTAGTGTATGAATATTAAATACATGTTTAGCGTATGAATATTAAATACATGTTTAGTGTATGAATATTCAATACATGTTTACTGTATAAATATTGAATACATGTTTAGTGTATTAATATTAAATACATGTTTAGTGTATTAATATTAAATACATGTTTAGTGTATAAATAATAACTACATGTTTAGTGTATGAATATTAAATACATGTTTAGTGTATAAATGTTAGATAGATGTTTAGTTTATGAATATTAAATACATGTTTAGTGTATTAATATTAAATATATATTTAGTTTATTACAATTAAATACATGTTTTTGTATTAATATTAAATACATGTTTAGTGTATTAATATCAAATACATGTTTAGTGTATGAATAATAACTACATGTTTAGTGTATGAATATTAAATACATGTTTAGTGTATGAATATTAAATACAAGTTTAGTGTGAAAATATTAAATACATGTTTAGTCTATTATTAAATTCCATTTTAGTGTATAATTATTAAATACATGTTTAGTGTATTAATATTAAATACATGTTTAGTGTATTAATATTAGATATATATTTAGTTTATTATATTAAATACATGTTTAGTGTATTAATATTAAATATATATTTAGTTTATTACAATTAAATACATGTTTTTGTATTAATATTAAATACATGTTTAGTGTATGAATAATAACTACATGTTTAGTGTATGGATATTAAATACATGTTTAGTGTATGAATATTAAATACAAGTTTAGTGTGAAAATATTAAATACATGTTTAGTCTATTATTAAATTCCATTTTAGTGTATAATTATTAAATACATGTTTAGTGTATTAAAATTAAATACATGTTTAGTGTATTAATATTAAATATATATTTAGTGTATTAATATTAAATAAATGTTTAGTGTATAAATATTAAATACATGTTTAGTGTATGAATAATAACCACATGTTTAGGGTATTAATATTAAACACATGTTTAGTGTATGAATATTAAATGCACTTTTAGTGTATGAATATTAAATACACGTTTAGTGTAAAAATATTAAATACATGTTTAGTGTATTAATATTAAATATATATTCAGTTTATTAAAATTAAATACATGTTTTTGTATTAATATTAAATACATGTTTAGTGTATAAATATTAAATACAGGTTTAGTGGATGAATAATAAATAAATATTTAGTGTATTAATATTAAATACATGTTTAGTGTATAAATATTAAATACATGTTTAGTGTATGAATATTAAATACATGTTTAGTGTATTAATATTAAATATGTGTTTACTTTATTAAAATTAAATACATGTTTTTGTATTAATATTAAATATATGTTTAGTTTATTAAAATTAAATACATGTTTTTGTATTAATATTAAATACATGTTTAGTGTATTAATATTAAATACATGTTTAGTGTATGAATATTAAATACATGTTTAGTGTATTAATATTAAATACATGTTTAGTTTATTAAAATTAAATACATGTTTTTGTATTAATATTAAATACATGTTTAGTGTATAAATATTAAATACATGTTTAGTGTATTAATATTAAATACATGTTTAGTGTATTAATATTAAATACATGTTTAGTGTATAATTATTAAATACATGTTTAGTGTATTAATATTAAATACATGTTTAGTGTATTAATATTAGATATATATTTAGTTTATTAATATTAAATACATGTTTAGTGTATTAATATTAAATATATATTTAGTTTATTACAATTAAATACATGTTTTTGTATTAATATTAAATACATGTTTAGTGTATGAATAATAACTACATGTTTAGTGTATGGATATTAAATACATGTTTAGTGTATGAATATTAAATACAAGTTTAGTGTGAAAATATTAAATACATGTTTAGTCTATTATTAAATTCCATTTTAGTGTATAATTATTAAATACATGTTTAGTGTATTAAAATTAAATACATGTTTAGTGTATTAATATTAAATATATATTTAGTGTATTAATATTAAATAAATGTTTAGTGTATAAATATTAAATACATGTTTAGTGTATGAATAATAACCACATGTTTAGGGTATTAATATTAAACACATGTTTAGTGTATGAATATTAAATACACTTTTAGTGTATGAATATTAAATACACGTTTAGTGTAAAAATATTAAATACATGTTTAGTGTATTAATATTAAATATATATTCAGTTTATTAAAATTAAATACATGTTTTTGTATTAATATTAAATACATGTTTAGTGTATAAATATTAAATACAGGTTTAGTGGATGAATAATAAATAAATATTTAGTGTATTAATATTAAATACATGTTTAGTGTATGAATATTAAATACATATTTAGTGTATAAATATTAAATACATGATTAGTGTATTAATATTTAAAAAATGATTAGTGTATAAATATTAAATAAATGTTTAGTGTATTAATATTAAATACATGTTTAATGTATTAATATTAGATACATGTTTAGTGTATTAATATTAAATACATGTTTAGTGTATAAAAAATAACTAAATGTTTAGTGTATGAATATTAAATACATGTTCAGTGTATAAATATTAAATACATGTTTAGTGTAATAATATTAAATATATGTTTAGTTTATTAAAATTAAATACATAATTTTGTATTAATATTAAATACATGGTTAGTGTATAAATATTAAATACATGTTTAGTGTATTAATATTAAATACATGTTTAGTGTATGAATATTAAATACATGTTTAGCGTATGAATATTAAATACATGTTTAGTGTATGAATATTCAATACATGTTTACTGTATAAATATTGAATACATGTTTAGTGTATTAATATTAAATACATGTTTAGTGTATTAATATTAAATACATGTTTAGTGTATAAATAATAACTACATGTTTAGTGTATGAATATTAAATACATGTTTAGTGTATAAATGTTAGATAGATGTTTAGTTTATGAATATTAAATACATGTTTAGTGTATTAATATTAAATATATATTTAGTTTATTACAATTAAATACATGTTTTTGTATTAATATTAAATACATGTTTAGTGTATTAATATCAAATACATGTTTAGTGTATGAATAATAACTACATGTTTAGTGTATGAATATTAAATACATGTTTAGTGTATGAATATTAAATACAAGTTTAGTGTGAAAATATTAAATACATGTTTAGTCTATTATTAAATTCCATTTTAGTGTATAATTATTAAATACATGTTTAGTGTATTAATATTAAATACATGTTTAGTGTATTAATATTAGATATATATTTAGTTTATTATATTAAATACATGTTTAGTGTATTAATATTAAATATATATTTAGTTTATTACAATTAAATACATGTTTTTGTATTAATATTAAATACATGTTTAGTGTATGAATAATAACTACATGTTTAGTGTATGGATATTAAATACATGTTTAGTGTATGAATATTAAATACAAGTTTAGTGTGAAAATATTAAATACATGTTTAGTCTATTATTAAATTCCATTTTAGTGTATAATTATTAAATACATGTTTAGTGTATTAAAATTAAATACATGTTTAGTGTATTAATATTAAATATATATTTAGTGTATTAATATTAAATAAATGTTTAGTGTATAAATATTAAATACATGTTTAGTGTATGAATAATAACCACATGTTTAGGGTATTAATATTAAACACATGTTTAGTGTATGAATATTAAATGCACTTTTAGTGTATGAATATTAAATACACGTTTAGTGTAAAAATATTAAATACATGTTTAGTGTATTAATATTAAATATATATTCAGTTTATTAAAATTAAATACATGTTTTTGTATTAATATTAAATACATGTTTAGTGTATAAATATTAAATACAGGTTTAGTGGATGAATAATAAATAAATATTTAGTGTATTAATATTAAATACATGTTTAGTGTATAAATATTAAATACATGTTTAGTGTATGAATATTAAATACATGTTTAGTGTATTAATATTAAATATGTGTTTACTTTATTAAAATTAAATACATGTTTTTGTATTAATATTAAATATATGTTTAGTTTATTAAAATTAAATACATGTTTTTGTATTAATATTAAATACATGTTTAGTGTATTAATATTAAATACATGTTTAGTGTATGAATATTAAATACATGTTTAGTGTATTAATATTAAATACATGTTTAGTTTATTAAAATTAAATACATGTTTTTGTATTAATATTAAATACATGTTTAGTGTATAAATATTAAATACATGTTTAGTGTATTAATATTAAATACATGTTTAGTGTATTAATATTAAATACATGTTTAGTGTATAATTATTAAATACATGTTTAGTGTATTAATATTAAATACATGTTTAGTGTATTAATATTAGATATATATTTAGTTTATTAATATTAAATACATGTTTAGTGTATTAATATTAAATATATATTTAGTTTATTACAATTAAATACATGTTTTTGTATTAATATTAAATACATGTTTAGTGTATGAATAATAACTACATGTTTAGTGTATGGATATTAAATACATGTTTAGTGTATGAATATTAAATACAAGTTTAGTGTGAAAATATTAAATACATGTTTAGTCTATTATTAAATTCCATTTTAGTGTATAATTATTAAATACATGTTTAGTGTATTAAAATTAAATACATGTTTAGTGTATTAATATTAAATATATATTTAGTGTATTAATATTAAATAAATGTTTAGTGTATAAATATTAAATACATGTTTAGTGTATGAATAATAACCACATGTTTAGGGTATTAATATTAAACACATGTTTAGTGTATGAATATTAAATACACTTTTAGTGTATGAATATTAAATACACGTTTAGTGTAAAAATATTAAATACATGTTTAGTGTATTAATATTAAATATATATTCAGTTTATTAAAATTAAATACATGTTTTTGTATTAATATTAAATACATGTTTAGTGTATAAATATTAAATACAGGTTTAGTGGATGAATAATAAATAAATATTTAGTGTATTAATATTAAATACATGTTTAGTGTATGAATATTAAATACATATTTAGTGTATAAATATTAAATACATGATTAGTGTATTAATATTTAAAAAATGATTAGTGTATAAATATTAAATAAATGTTTAGTGTATTAATATTAAATACATGTTTAATGTATTAATATTAGATACATGTTTAGTGTATTAATATTAAATACATGTTTAGTGTATAAAAAATAACTAAATGTTTAGTGTATGAATATTAAATACATGTTCAGTGTATAAATATTAAATACATGTTTAGTGTAATAATATTAAATATATGTTTAGTTTATTAAAATTAAATACATAATTTTGTATTAATATTAAATACATGGTTAGTGTATAAATATTAAATACATGTTTAGTGTATTAATATTAAATACATGTTTAGTGTATGAATATTAAATACATGTTTAGCGTATGAATATTAAATACATGTTTAGTGTATGAATATTCAATACATGTTTACTGTATAAATATTGAATACATGTTTAGTGTATTAATATTAAATACATGTTTAGTGTATTAATATTAAATACATGTTTAGTGTATAAATAATAACTACATGTTTAGTGTATGAATATTAAATACATGTTTAGTGTATAAATGTTAGATAGATGTTTAGTTTATGAATATTAAATACATGTTTAGTGTATTAATATTAAATATATATTTAGTTTATTACAATTAAATACATGTTTTTGTATTAATATTAAATACATGTTTAGTGTATTAATATCAAATACATGTTTAGTGTATGAATAATAACTACATGTTTAGTGTATGAATATTAAATACATGTTTAGTGTATGAATATTAAATACAAGTTTAGTGTGAAAATATTAAATACATGTTTAGTCTATTATTAAATTCCATTTTAGTGTATAATTATTAAATACATGTTTAGTGTATTAATATTAAATACATGTTTAGTGTATTAATATTAGATATATATTTAGTTTATTATATTAAATACATGTTTAGTGTATTAATATTAAATATATATTTAGTTTATTACAATTAAATACATGTTTTTGTATTAATATTAAATACATGTTTAGTGTATGAATAATAACTACATGTTTAGTGTATGGATATTAAATACATGTTTAGTGTATGAATATTAAATACAAGTTTAGTGTGAAAATATTAAATACATGTTTAGTCTATTATTAAATTCCATTTTAGTGTATAATTATTAAATACATGTTTAGTGTATTAAAATTAAATACATGTTTAGTGTATTAATATTAAATATATATTTAGTGTATTAATATTAAATAAATGTTTAGTGTATAAATATTAAATACATGTTTAGTGTATGAATAATAACCACATGTTTAGGGTATTAATATTAAACACATGTTTAGTGTATGAATATTAAATGCACTTTTAGTGTATGAATATTAAATACACGTTTAGTGTAAAAATATTAAATACATGTTTAGTGTATTAATATTAAATATATATTCAGTTTATTAAAATTAAATACATGTTTTTGTATTAATATTAAATACATGTTTAGTGTATAAATATTAAATACAGGTTTAGTGGATGAATAATAAATAAATATTTAGTGTATTAATATTAAATACATGTTTAGTGTATAAATATTAAATACATGTTTAGTGTATGAATATTAAATACATGTTTAGTGTATTAATATTAAATATGTGTTTACTTTATTAAAATTAAATACATGTTTTTGTATTAATATTAAATATATGTTTAGTTTATTAAAATTAAATACATGTTTTTGTATTAATATTAAATACATGTTTAGTGTATTAATATTAAATACATGTTTAGTGTATGAATATTAAATACATGTTTAGTGTATTAATATTAAATACATGTTTAGTTTATTAAAATTAAATACATGTTTTTGTATTAATATTAAATACATGTTTAGTGTATAAATATTAAATACATGTTTAGTGTATTAATATTAAATACATGTTTAGTGTATTAATATTAAATACATGTTTAGTGTATAATTATTAAATACATGTTTAGTGTATTAATATTAAATACATGTTTAGTGTATTAATATTAGATATATATTTAGTTTATTAATATTAAATACATGTTTAGTGTATTAATATTAAATATATATTTAGTTTATTACAATTAAATACATGTTTTTGTATTAATATTAAATACATGTTTAGTGTATGAATAATAACTACATGTTTAGTGTATGGATATTAAATACATGTTTAGTGTATGAATATTAAATACAAGTTTAGTGTGAAAATATTAAATACATGTTTAGTCTATTATTAAATTCCATTTTAGTGTATAATTATTAAATACATGTTTAGTGTATTAAAATTAAATACATGTTTAGTGTATTAATATTAAATATATATTTAGTGTATTAATATTAAATAAATGTTTAGTGTATAAATATTAAATACATGTTTAGTGTATGAATAATAACCACATGTTTAGGGTATTAATATTAAACACATGTTTAGTGTATGAATATTAAATACACTTTTAGTGTATGAATATTAAATACACGTTTAGTGTAAAAATATTAAATACATGTTTAGTGTATTAATATTAAATATATATTCAGTTTATTAAAATTAAATACATGTTTTTGTATTAATATTAAATACATGTTTAGTGTATAAATATTAAATACAGGTTTAGTGGATGAATAATAAATAAATATTTAGTGTATTAATATTAAATACATGTTTAGTGTATGAATATTAAATACATATTTAGTGTATAAATATTAAATACATGATTAGTGTATTAATATTTAAAAAATGATTAGTGTATAAATATTAAATAAATGTTTAGTGTATTAATATTAAATACATGTTTAATGTATTAATATTAGATACATGTTTAGTGTATTAATATTAAATACATGTTTAGTGTATAAAAAATAACTAAATGTTTAGTGTATGAATATTAAATACATGTTCAGTGTATAAATATTAAATACATGTTTAGTGTAATAATATTAAATATATGTTTAGTTTATTAAAATTAAATACATAATTTTGTATTAATATTAAATACATGGTTAGTGTATAAATATTAAATACATGTTTAGTGTATTAATATTAAATACATGTTTAGTGTATGAATATTAAATACATGTTTAGCGTATGAATATTAAATACATGTTTAGTGTATGAATATTCAATACATGTTTACTGTATAAATATTGAATACATGTTTAGTGTATTAATATTAAATACATGTTTAGTGTATTAATATTAAATACATGTTTAGTGTATAAATAATAACTACATGTTTAGTGTATGAATATTAAATACATGTTTAGTGTATAAATGTTAGATAGATGTTTAGTTTATGAATATTAAATACATGTTTAGTGTATTAATATTAAATATATATTTAGTTTATTACAATTAAATACATGTTTTTGTATTAATATTAAATACATGTTTAGTGTATTAATATCAAATACATGTTTAGTGTATGAATAATAACTACATGTTTAGTGTATGAATATTAAATACATGTTTAGTGTATGAATATTAAATACAAGTTTAGTGTGAAAATATTAAATACATGTTTAGTCTATTATTAAATTCCATTTTAGTGTATAATTATTAAATACATGTTTAGTGTATTAATATTAAATACATGTTTAGTGTATTAATATTAGATATATATTTAGTTTATTATATTAAATACATGTTTAGTGTATTAATATTAAGTATATATTTAGTTTATTACAATTAAATACATGTTTTTGTATTAATATTAAATACATGTTTAGTGTATGAATAATAACTACATGTTTAGTGTATGGATATTAAATACATGTTTAGTGTATGAATATTAAATACAAGTTTAGTGTGAAAATATTAAATACATGTTTAGTCTATTATTAAATTCCATTTTAGTGTATAATTATTAAATACATGTTTAGTGTATTAAAATTAAATACATGTTTAGTGTATTAATATTAAATATATATTTAGTGTATTAATATTAAATAAATGTTTAGTGTATAAATATTAAATACATGTTTAGTGTATGAATATTAAATACATGTTTAGTGTATTAATATTAAATATGTGTTTACTTTATTAAAATTAAATACATGTTTTTGTATTAATATTAAATATATGTTTAGTTTATTAAAATTAAATACATGTTTTTGTATTAATATTAAATACATGTTTAGTGTATTAATATTAAATACATGTTTAGTGTATGAATATTAAATACATGTTTAGTGTATTAATATTAAATACATGTTTAGTTTATTAAAATTAAATACATGTTTTTGTATTAATATTAAATACATGTTTAGTGTATAAATATTAAATACATGATTAATGTATTAATATTAAATATTTGTTTAGTTTATTAAAAATTAAAGACATGTTTTTGTATTAATATTGAATATATGTTTAGTGTATGAATATTAAATACATGTTCAGTGTATAAATAATAACTACATGTTTAGTGTGTGAATATTAAATACATGTTTAGTGTATAAATATTAAATACATGTTTAGTGTATTAATATTAAATATTTGTTTAGTTTATTAAAAATCAAATACATGTTTTTGTATTCATATTAAATACATGTTTAGTGTATAAATATTAAATACATGTTAGTGTATTAATATTAAATACAGGTTTAGTGTATGAATATTAAATACATGTTTAATGTATGAATATTAAATACATGTTTAGTGTATGAATATTAAATACATGTTTAATGTATGAATATTAAATACATGTTTAGTGTATAAATATTAAATACATGTTAAGTGTATGAATATTAAATACATATTTAGGGTATGAATATTAAATACATGATTAGTGTATTAATATTAAATACATGATTAGTGTATAAATATTAAATACATGTTTAGTGTATTAATATTAAATACATGTTTAGTGTATAAATATTAAATACATGTTTAGTGTATAAATATTAAATACATGTTTAGTGTATTAATATTAAATATATGTTTAGTTTATAAAAATTAAATACATGTTTTTGTATTAATATTAAATACATGTTTAGTGTATAAATATTAAATACATGTTTAGTGTATTGATATTAAATACATGTTTAGTGTATAAATATAAGTGTTTGAAAAACCAAACTTATGTAAAAAAAATAAAAGAAACAAAAAAAAGGAAAAAGAGAGAGAGAGAGACGGAGAGGACCGGACTTATTAAGAGGGAACGTGCGCCCTCCTGTGGACTTCTGCTGCAACTGCACGCATAAAGAAATTCATTATTTCCAAGTGTGCCTTATTTAGAGGATAATAAATACATGTTTACCAAATGAATATTAAATATATGATTAGTATATGATTACATATACGTTTAGTATATGATTATTAAATACATAATCAGTGTATTAATATTAAATACATGTTTAGTGTATGAATATTAAATACATTTTTAGTGTATGAATATTAAATACATGTTTAGTGTATAAATATTAAATATATGATTAGTATATAATTACATATATGTTTAGTATATGATTATTAAATACATATTAAGTGTAAGAATAATAACTACATGTTTATTGAATGAATATTAAATACATGTTTAGTGTATAAATATTTAATACATGTTTACTGTGTTAATATTAAATACATGTTTAGTGTATAAATAATAACTACATGTTTAGTGTATGAATATTAAATACATGTTTAGTGTATACATATTAAATACATGTTTAGTGTATTAATATTAAATATATGTTTAGTTTATTAAAATTAAACACATGTTTTTGTATTAATATTAAATACATGTTTAGTGTATCAATATATAATACACATTTAGTGTATGAATATTAAATACATGTTTAGTTTATGAATATTAAATACATGTTTAATGGATGAATAATAAATACATATTTAGTGTATTAATATTAAATACATGTTTAGTGTATAAATATTAAATACATGTTTAGTGTATAAATATTAAATACATGTTTAGTGTATTAATATTAAATATGTGTTTATTTTATTAAAATTAAATAAATGTTTTTGTATTAATATTAAATACATGTTAAGTGTATGAATAATAACTACAGGTTTAGTGTATAAATATTAAATACATGTTTAGTGTATAAATGTTAAATACATGTTTAGTGTATTAATATTAAATATATATTTAGTTTCTTAAAATTAAATACATGTTTTGTATGAATATTAAATACATGTTTAGTGTATAAATATTAAGTACATGTTTAGTGTATAATATTAAATACATGTTTAGTGTATAAATATTAAATACATGTTTAATGTATGAATATTAAATACATTTTTAGTGTATAAATATTAAATATATGTTTAGTTTATTAAAATTAAATACATGTTTTTGTATTAATATTAAATACATGTTTAGTGTATTAATAATAAATACACGTTTAGTGTATTAATATTAAATACATGTTTAGTGTATAAATGTTAAATACATGTTTAGTGTATAAATATTAAACATATGTTTAGTTTATTAAAATTAAATACATGTTTTTGTATTAATAATAAATACATGTTTAGTGTATTAATATTAAATACATGTTTAGTGTATTAATATTAAATACATGTTTAGTGTATTAATATTAAATACATGTTTAGTGTATAAATGTCAAATACATGTTTAGTGTATAAATATTAAATATATGTTTAGTTTATTAAAATTAAATACATGTTTTTGTATTAATATTAAATACATGTTTAGTGTATGAATGTTAAATACATGTTTAGTGTATGAATATTAAATGTTTAGTTTATTAAAATTAAATACATGTTTAGTGTATAAATAATAACTACATGTTTAGTGTATTAATATTAAATATATGTTTAGTTTATTAAAATTGAATACATGTTTTTGTATTAATATTAAATACATATTAAGTGTAAGAATAATAATTACATGTTTATTGAATGAATATTAAATACATGATTAGTGTATACATATTTAATACATGTTTACTGTATTAATATTAAATACATGTTTAGTGTATAAATATTAAATACATGTTTAGTTTATAAATATTAAATAAATGTTTAGTGTATTAATATTAAATACAAGTTTAGTGTATAAATATAGGTGTATTAGTAACCAAACTTATGTAAAAAAAAAATAAAATAAACAAAAAAAAATTGAAAAAGAGAGAGAGAAAGAGACGGAGAGGACCAGACTTATTAAGAGGGAACGTGCGCCCTCCTGTGGACTTCTGCCGCAACTGCACACATAATGAAATTCATTATTTCCAAGTGTGCCTTATTTAGAGGATAATAAATACATGTTTACTGTATGAATATTAAATATATGATTAGTATACAATTACATATATGTTTGGTATATGATTATGAAATACATGTTCAGTGTATTAATATTAAATACATGTTTAGTGTATGAATATTAAATACATGTTTAGTGTATAAATATTAAATACATGTTTAGTGCATAAATATTACATACATGTTTAGTGTATTAATATTGAATCAATGTTTAGTGTATGAATATTAAATACATGTTTAGTGTATAAATATCAAATACATGTTTAGTGTATGAATATTAAATACATGTTTAGTGTATAAATATTAAATACATGTTTACTGTATGAATATTAAATATAATATTAGTGTATAATTACATATACGTTTAGTATATGATTATTAAATACATGTTCAGTGTATTAATATTTAATACATGTTTAGTGTATGAATATTAAATACATGTTTAGTGTTTAAATATTAAATACATGTTTAGTGCATAAATATTACATACATGTTTAGTGTATTAATATTGAATCAATGTTTAGTGTATGAATACTAAATACATGTTTAGTGTATAAATATCAAATACATGTTTAGTGTATGAATATTAAATACATGTTTAGTGTATGAATATTAAATACATGTTTAATGTATGAATATTAAATACATGTTTATTTTATAAATATTAAATACATGTTAAGTGTATAAATGTTAAATACAAATTTAGTGTATAAATATTAAATACATGATTAGTGTATTAATATTAAATACATGATTAGTGTTTAAATATTAAATACATGTTTAGTGTATAAATATTAAATACATGATTAGAGTATTAATATTAAATAGATGATTAGTGTATAAATATTAAATACATGTTTAATGTATTAATATTAAATACATGATTAGTGTATAAATATTAAAAACATGTTTAGTGTATGAATAATAACTACATGTTTAGTGTATTAATATTAAATACATGTTTAGTGTATTAATATTAAATACATGTTTAGTGTATGAATAATAACTACATGTTTAGTGTATTAATATTAAATACATGTTTAGTGTATAAATATTAAATACACTTTTAGTGTATAAATATTAAATACACGTTTAGTGTAAAAATATTAAATACATGTTTAGTGTATAAATATTAAATACATGTTTAGTGTATAAATAATAACTACATGTTTAGTGTATGAATATTAAATACATGTTTAGTGTATTCATATTAAATGTTTAGTTTATTAAAATTAAATACATGTTTTTGTATTTATATTAAATACATGTTTAGTGTATAAATGTTAAATGCATGTTTAGTGTATGAATAATAACTACATGTTTAGTGTATAAATATTAAATACATGTTTAGTGTATTAATATTAAATACATGTTCAGTGTATTAATATTAAATACATGTTTAGTGTATGAATATTAAATACATGTTTAATGTATGAATATTAAATACATGTGTAGTGTATACATATTAAATACAAGTTTCGTGTATGAATATTAAATACATGTTTAGTGTATAAATATTAAATACATGTTTAATGTATGAATATTAAATACATGTTTAGTGTATGAATATTAAATACATGTTTAATGTATGAATATTAAATACATGTTTAGTGTATAAATATTAAATACATGTTTCGTGTGTAAATATTAAATACATGATTAGAGTATTAATATTAAATACATGATTAGTGTATAAATATTAAATACATGTTTAGTGTATTAATATTAAATACATGTTTAGTGTATTAATATTAAATACATGTTTACTGTATGAATAATAACTAAATGTTTAGTGTATGAATATTAAATACATGTTTAGTGTATAAATATTAAATACATAATATGTGTAAGAATAATAACTACATGTTTATTGTATGAATATTAAATACATATTTAGTGTATAAATAATAACTACATGTTTAGTGTATGAATATTAAATACATGTTCAGTGTATGAATATTAAATACATGTTTAGTGTATTAATATTAAATAAATGTTTAATATATTAAAATTAAATACATGTTTTTGTATTAATATTAAATACATGTTTAGTGTATACATATTAAATACATGTTTAGTGTATTAATATTAAATACTTGTTTAGTGTATGAATGTTAAATACATGTTTAGTGTATAAATATTAAATATATGTTTAGTTTATTAAAATTAAATACATGTTTTTGTATTAATATTAAATACATGTTTAGTGTATAAATATTAAATACATGTTTAGTGTATTAATATTAAATACATGTTTAGTGTATAAATGTTAAATACATGTTTAGTGTATTAATATTAAATATATGTTTAGTTTATTAAAATTAAATACATGTTTTTGTATTAATATTAAATACATGTTTAGTGTATTAATATTAAATACATGTTTAGTGTATGAATATTAAATACATGTTTAGTGTATGAATATTAAATACATGTTTAGTGTATGAATATTAAATACATATTTGGTGTATAAATATTAAATACATGTTTAGTGTATTAATATTAAATATATGTTTAGTTTATTAAACTTAAATACATGTTTTTGTATTAATATTAAATACATGTTTAGTGTATGAATATTAAATACATGTGTAGTGTATGAATATTAAATACATGTTTAGTGGATATATAATAAATACATATTGAGAGTATTAATATTAAATACACGTTTAGTGTATAAATATTAAATACATGTTTAGTGTATTAATATTAAATACATGTTTAGTGTATAAATAATAACTACATGTTTAGTGTATGAATATTAAATACATGTTTAGTGTATAAATGTTAAATACATGTTTAGTTTATGAATATTAAATACATGTTTAGTGTATTAATATTAAATATATATTTAGTTTATTACAATTAAATACATGTTTTTGTATAAATATTAAATACATGTTTAGTGTATAAATAATAACTACATGTTTAGTGTATGAATATTAAATACATGTTTAGTGTATTCATATTAAATGTTTAGTTTATTAAAATTAAATACATGTTTTTGTATTTATATTTAATACATGTTTAGTGTATAAATGTTAAATGCATGTTTAGTGTATGAATAATAACTACATGTTTAGTGTATAAATATTAAATACATGTTTAGTGTATTAATATTAAATACATGTTCAGTGTATTAATATTAAATACATGTTTAGTGTATGAATATTAAATACATGTTTAATGTATGAATATTAAATACATGTGTAGTGTATACATATTAAATACAAGTTTCGTGTATGAATATTAAATACATGTTTAGTGTATAAATATTAAATACATGTTTAATGTATGAATATTAAATACATGTTTAGTGTATGAATATTAAATACATGTTTAATGTATGAATATTAAATACATGTTTAGTGTATAAATATTAAATACATGTTTCGTGTACGAATATTAAATACATGTTTAGTGTATAAATATTAAATACATGTTTAATGTATGAATATTAATTACATGTTTAGTGTATGAATATTAAATACATGTTTAGTGTATAAATATTAAATACATGTTTAGTGTATGAATATTAAATACATGTTTAATGTATGAATATTAAATACATGTTTAGTGTATAAATATTAAATACATGTTTCGTGTACGAATATTAGATACATGTTTAGTGTATAAATATTAAATACATGTTTAATGTATGAATATTAATTACATGTTTAGTGTATGAATATTAAATACATGTTTAATGCATGAATATTAGATACATGTTTAGTTTATAAATATAAGTGTATGAGTAACAAAACTTATGTAAAAAAAATAAATAAAAGAAACAAAAAAAAAGGAAAAAGAAAGAGAGAGAGAGACGGAGAGTACCGGGCATATTAAGAGGGAACGTGCACCCTCCTGTGGACTTCTGCCGCAACTGCACACATAAAGAAATTCATTCTTTCCAAGTGTGCCTTATTTAGAGGATAATAAATACATGTTTACTGTATGAATATTAAATATATGATTAGTATATAATTACATATATGTTTGGTATATGATTATTAAATACATGTTTAGTGTATGAATATTAAATACATGTTTGTGTATGAATATTAAATGCATGTTTAGTGTATTAATATTAAATATATGTTTAGTGTATAAATATTAAATACATGTTTAGTGTATTAAACTTAAATACATGTTTTTGTATTAATATTAAATACATGTTTAGTGTATAAATATTAAATACATGTTTAGTGGATGAATAATAAATAAATATTTAGTGTATTAATATTAAATACATGTTTAGTGTATAAATATTAAATACATGTTTAGTGTATAAATATTAAATACATGTTTAGTGTATTAATATTAAATATGTGTTTACTTTATTAAAATTAAATAAATGTTTTTGTATTAATATTAAATACATGTTTAATGTATGAATATTAAATACATGTTTAGTGTATGAATATTAAATAAATGTTTAGTGTATGAATATTCAATACATGTTTACTGTATAAATATTAAATACATGTTTAGTGTATTAATATTAAATATATGTTTAGTTTATTAAACTTAAATACATGTTTTTGTATTAATATTAAATACATGTTTAGTGTATAAATATTAAATACATGTTTAGTGTATTAATATTAAATACATGTTTAGTGTATAAATAATAACTACATGTTTAGTGTATGAATATTAAATACATGTTTAGTGTATAAATGTTAAATACATGTTTAGTTTATGAATATCAAATACATGTTTAGTGTATTAATATTAAATATATATTTAGTTTATTACAATTAAATACATGTTTTTGTATTAATATTAAATACATGTTTAGTGTATTAATATTAAATACATGTTTAGTGTATGAATATTAAATACATGTTTAGTGTAAAAATATTAAATACATTTTTAGTGTATTAATATTAAATACATGTTTAGTGTATGAATAATAACTACTTGTTTAGTGTATGAATATTAAATACATGTTTAGTGTATGAATATTAAATACAAGTTTAGTGTGAAAATATTAAATACATGTTTAGTCTACTATTAAATTCCATTTTAGTGTATAATTATTAAATACATGTTTAGTGTATTAATATTAAATACATGTTTAGTGTATTAATATTAAAAACATGTTTAGTGTATAAATATTAAATATATGTTTAGTGTATTAAAATTAAATACATGTTTAGTGTATAAATATTAAATACATGTTTAGTGTATTAATATTAAATACATGTTTAGTGTATGAATGTTTAATACATGTTTAGTGTATTAATATTAAATATATGTTTAGTTTATTAAAATTAAATACATGTTTTTGTATTAATATTAAATACATGTTTAGTGTATTAATATTAAATACATGTTTAGTGTATAAATATTAAATACATGTTTAGTGTATTAATATTAAATACATGTTTAGTGTATAAATATAAGTGTATGAGAAACCAAACGTATGTAAAAAAAAATAAAAGAAACAAAAAAAAAGGAAAAAGAGAGAGAGAGAGACAGAGAGGACCGGACTTATTAAGAGGGAACGTGCGCCCTCCTGTGGACTTCTGCCGCAACTGCACACATAAAGAAATTCATTATTTCCAAGTGTGCCTTATTTAGAGGATAATAAATACATGTTTACTGTATGAATATTAAATATATGATTAGTATATAATTACATCTATGTTTGCTTTTTGATTATTAAATACATGTTCAGTGTATTAATATTAAATACATGTTTAGTGTATGAATATTAAATACATGTTTAGTGTATGAATATTAAATACATGTTTAGTGTATGAATATTAAATACATGTTTGGTGTATAAATATTAAATACATGTTTAATGTATTAATATTAAATATATGTTTAGTTTATTAAACTTAAATACATGTTTTTGTATTCATATTAAATACATGTTTAGTGTATGAATATTAAATACACGTTTAGTGTATGAATATTAAATACATGTTTAGTTTATGAATATTAAATACATGTTTAGTGGATAAATAATAAATAAATATTTAGTGTATTAATATTAAATACATGTTTAGCGTATGAATATTAAATACATGTTTAGTGTATAAATATTAAATACATGTTTAGTGTATTAATATTAAATATGTGTTTACTTTATTAAAATTAAATACATGTTTTTGTATTAATATTAAATACATGTTTAGTGTATTAATATTAAATACAGGTTTAGTGTATTAATATTAAATACATGTTTAGTGTATGAATAATAACTACAGGTTTAGTTAATTAATATTAAATACATGTTTAGTGTATAAATAATAACTACATGTTTAGTGTATGAATATTAAATACATGTTTAGTGTATAAATGTTAAATACATGTTTAGTTTATGAATATTAAATACATGTTTAGTGTATTAATATTAAATACATGTTTAGTGTATGAATATTAAATACATGTTTAGTGTATAAATATTAAATACATGTTTAGTGTATTAATATTAAATACATGTTCAGTATATTAATATTAAATACATGTTTAGTGTATGAATATTAAATACATGTTTAGTGTAGAAATATTAAATACATGTTTACTGTATGAAAATTAAATATATGATTAGTGTATAATTACATATACATTTAGTATATGATTATTAAATACAAAATCAGTGTATTAATATTAAATACATGTTTAGTGTATGAATATTAAATACATGTTTAGTGTATGAATATTAAATACATGTTTAGTGTATAAATATTAAATACATGTTTAGTGTAAGAATATTAAATACATGTTTAGTGTATGAATATTAAATACATGTGTAGTGTATAAATATTAAATACAAGTTTCGTGTATGAATATTAAATACATGTTTAGTGTATGAATATTAAATACATGTTTAATGTATGAATATTAAATACATGTTTAGTGTATGAATATTAAATAAATGTTTAATGTATGAATATTAAATACATGTTTAGTGTATAAATATTAAATACATGTTTCGTGTGTGAATATTAAATACATGTTAAGTGTATGAATATTAAATACATATTTAGTGTATAAATATTAAATACATGATTAGAGTATTAATATTAAATAGATGATTAGTGTATAAATATTAAATACATGTTTAATGTATTAATATTAAATACATGATTAGTGTATAAATATTAAAAACATGTTTAGTGTATGAATAATAACTACATGTTTAGTGTATTAATATTAAATACATGTTTAGTGTATTAATATTAAATACATGTTTAGTGTATGAATAATAACTACATGTTTAGTGTATTAATATTAAATACATGTTTAGTGTATAAATATTAAATACACTTTTAGTGTATAAATATTAAATACACGTTTAGTGTAAAAATATTAAATACATGTTTAGTGTATAAATATTAAATACATGTTTAGTGTATAAATAATAACTACATGTTTAGTGTATGAATATTAAATACATGTTTAGTGTATTCATATTAAATGTTTAGTTTATTAAAATTAAATACATGTTTTTGTATTTATATTAAATACATGTTTAGTGTATAAATGTTAAATGCATGTTTAGTGTATGAATAATAACTACATGTTTAGTGTATAAATATTAAATACATGTTTAGTGTATTAATATTAAATACATGTTCAGTGTATTAATATTAAATACATGTTTAGTGTATGAATATTAAATACATGTTTAATGTATGAATATTAAATACATGTGTAGTATATACATATTAAATACAAGTTTCGTGTATGAATATTAAATACATATTTAGTGTATAAATATTAAATACATGTTTAATGTATGAATATTAAATACATGTTTAGTGTATGAATATTAAATACATGTTTAATGTATGAATATTAAATACATGTTTAGTGTATAAATATTAAATACATGTTTCGCGTGTAAATATTAAATACATGATTAGAGTATTAATATTAAATACATGATTAGTGTATAAATATTAAATACATGTTTAGTGTATTAATATTAAATACATGTTTAGTGTATTAATATTAAATACATGTTTAGTTTATAAATATTAAATACACTTTTAGTGTATAAATATTAAATACACGTTTAGTGTAAAAATATTAAATACATGTTTAGTGTATAAATATTAAATACATGTTTAGTGTATAAATAATAACTACATGTTTAGTGTATGAATATTAAATACATGTTTAGTGTATTCATATTAAATGTTTAGTTTATTAAAATTAAATACATGTTTTTGTATTTATATTAAATACATGTTTAGTGTATAAATGTTAAATGCATGTTTAGTGTATGAATAATAACTACATGTTTAGTGTATAAATATTAAATACATGTTTAGTGTATTAATATTAAATACATGTTTAGTGTATAAATATTAAATACATGTTTAGTGTATGAATATTAAATACATGTTTAATGTATGAATATTAAATACATGTTTAGTGTATAAATATTAAATACATGTTTCGTGTACGAATATTAAATACATGTTTGGTGTATAAATAATAAATACATGTTTAATGTATGAATATTAAATACATGTTTAGTGTATGAATATTAAATACATTTTTAATGTATGAATATTAAATACATATTTAGTGTATAAATATTAAATACATGTTAAGTGTATAAATATTAAATACATATTTAGTGTATGAATATTAAATACATGATTAGTGTATTAATATTAAATACATGATTAGTGTATAAATATTAAATACATGTTTAGTGTATTAATATTAAATACGTGTTTAGTGTATTAATATTAAATACATGTTTAGTGTATTAATATTAAATACATGTTTAGTGTATAAATAATAACTAAATGTTTAGTGTATGAATATTAAATACATGTTCAGTGTATAAATATTAAATACATGTTTAGTGTAATAATATCAAATATATGTTTAGTTTATTAAAATTAAATACATGTTTTTGTATTAATATTAAATACATGTTTAGTGTATAAATATTAAATACATGTTTAGTGTATTAATATTAAATACATGTTTAATGTATGAATATTAAATACATGTGTAGTATATACATATTAAATACAAGTTTCGTGTATGAATATTAAATACATATTTAGTGTATAAATATTAAATACATGTTTAATGTATGAATATTAAATACATGTTTAGTGTATGAATATTAAATACATGTTTAATGTATGAATATTAAATACATGTTTAGTGTATAAATATTAAATACATGTTTCGCGTGTAAATATTAAATACATGATTAGAGTATTAATATTAAATACATGATTAGTGTATAAATATTAAATACATGTTTAGTGTATTAATATTAAATACATGTTTAGTGTATTAATATTAAATACATGTTTAGTGTATAAATATTAAATACACTTTTAGTGTATAAATATTAAATACACGTTTAGTGTAAAAATATTAAATACATGTTTAGTGTATAAATATTAAATACATGTTTAGTGTATAAATAATAACTACATGTTTAGTGTATGAATATTAAATACATGTTTAGTGTATTCATATTAAATGTTTAGTTTATTAAAATTAAATACATGTTTTTGTATTTATATTAAATACATGTTTAGTGTATAAATGTTAAATGCATGTTTAGTGTATGAATAATAACTACATGTTTAGTGTATAAATATTAAATACATGTTTAGTGTATTAATATTAAATACATGTTTAGTGTATAAATATTAAATACATGTTTAGTGTATGAATATTAAATACATGTTTAATGTATGAATATTAAATACATGTTTAGTGTATAAATATTAAATACATGTTTCGTGTACGAATATTAAATACATGTTTGGTGTATAAATAATAAATACATGTTTAATGTATGAATATTAAATACATGTTTAGTGTATGAATATTAAATACATTTTTAATGTATGAATATTAAATACATATTTAGTGTATAAATATTAAATACATGTTAAGTGTATAAATATTAAATACATATTTAGTGTATGAATATTAAATACATGATTAGTGTATTAATATTAAATACATGATTAGTGTATAAATATTAAATACATGTTTAGTGTATTAATATTAAATACGTGTTTAGTGTATTAATATTAAATACATGTTTAGTGTATTAATATTAAATACATGTTTAGTGTATAAATAATAACTAAATGTTTAGTGTATGAATATTAAATACATGTTCAGTGTATAAATATTAAATACATGTTTAGTGTAATAATATCAAATATATGTTTAGTTTATTAAAATTAAATACATGTTTTTGTATTAATATTAAATACATGTTTAGTGTATAAATATTAAATACATGTTTAGTGTATTAATATTAAATACATGTTTAATGTATGAATATTAAATACATGTTTAGTGTATGAATATTAAATACATGTTTCGTGTATAAATGTTAAATACATGTTTAGTGTATGAATATTCAATACATGTTTACTGTATAAATATTAAATACATGTTTAGTGTATTAATATTAAATACATGTTTAGTGTATTAATATTAAATATATATTTAGTTTATTACAATTAAATACATGTTTTTGTATTAATATTAAATGCATGTTTAGTGTATGAATATTAAATACATGTTTAGTGTATGAATATTAAATACATGTTTAGTGTAAAATATTAAATACATGTTTAGTGTATTAATATTAAATACATGTTTGGTGTATTAATATTAAATATATATTTTGTTTATGAATATTAAATACATGTTTAGTGGATATATAATAAATACATATTTAGTGTATTAATATTAAATACATGTTTAGTGTATAAATATTAAATACAAGTTTAGTGTATGAATAATAAATACATATTTAGTGTATTAATATTAAACACATGTTTAGTGTATGAATATTAAATACACTTTTAGTGTATGAATATTAAATACACGTTTAGTGTAAAAATATTAAATACATGTTTAGTGTATTAATATTAAATATATATTTAGTTTATTAAAATTAAATACATGTTTTTGTATTAATATTAAATACATTTTTAGTGTATAAATATTTAATACATGTTTACTGTATTAATATTAAATACATGTTTAGTTTATAAATAATAACTACATGTTTAGTGTATTAATATTAATTCCATGTTTAGTGTATAAATATTAAATACATGTTTAGTGTATTAATATTAAATATATGTTTAGTTTATTAAAATTAAATACATGTTTTTGTATTAATATTAAATACATAATAAGTGTAAGAATAATAACTACATATTTATTGAATGCATATTAAATACATGTTTAGTGTATAAGTATTTAATACATGTTTACTGTATTAATATTAAATACATGTTTAGTGTATGAATAATAACTACATGTTTAGTGTATGAATATTAAATACATGTTTAGTGTATGAATATTAAATACATGTTTAGTGTATTAATATTAAATATATGTTTAGTTTATTAAAAATTAAATACATGTTTAGTGTATGAATATTAAATACATGTTTAGTGTATAAATGTTGAATACATGTTTAGTTTATGAATATTAAATACATGTTTAGTGTATTAATATTAAATATATATTTAGTTTATTAAAATTAAATACATGTTTTTGTATTAATATTAAATACATTTTTAGTGTATTAATATTAAATACATGTTTACTGTATTAATATTAATTACATGTTTAGTGTATAAATAATAACTACATGTTTAGTGTATTAATATTAAATATATGTTTAGTTTATTAAAATTAAATACATGTTTTTTGTATGAATATTAAATACATGTTTAGTGTATGAATATTAAATACATGTTTAGTGTATAAATATTAAATACATGTTTAGTGTATGAATATTAAATACATGTTTAATGTATGAATATTAAATACATGTTTAGTGTAAAAATATTAAATACATGTTTTGTGTACGAATATTAAATACATGTTTAGTGTATAAATATTAAATACATGTTTAGTGTATTAATATTAAATACATGTTTAGTGTATAAATATTAAATACATGTTTAGTGTGTGAATATTAAATACATGTTTAATGTATGAATATTAAATACGTGTTTAGTGTATAAGTATTAAATACATGTTTAGTGTATGAATATTAAATACATGTTTAATGTATAAATATTAAATACATGTTTAATGTATGAATATTAAATTCATGTGTAGTGTATGAATATTAAATACATTTTTAATGTATGAATATTAAATACATGTTTAGTGTATAAATATTAAATACATGTTTCGTATATAAATATTAAATACATGGTAAGTGTGTGAATATTAAATACATATTTAGTGTATGAATATTAAATACATGATTAGTGTATAACTATTAAATACATGTTCAGTGTATAAATATTAAATACATGTTTAGTGTATTAATATTAAATAGATGTTTAGTGTATTAATATTAAATACAGGTTTAGTGTATTAATATTAAATACATGTTTAGTGTATGAATAATAACTACAGGTTTAGTGTATAAATATTAAATACATGTTTAGTGTATTAATATTAAATACATGTTTAGTGTATAAATATTAACTACATGTTTAGTGTATAAATGTTAAATACATGTTTAGTGTATTAATATTAAATACATGTTTAGTGTATGAATATTAAATACATGTTTAGTGTATGAATATTCAATACATGTTTACTTTATAAATATTAAATACATGTTTAGTGTATTAATATTAAATATATGTTTAGTTTATTAAACTTAAATACATGTTTTTGTATTAATATTAAATACATGTTTAGTGTATGAATATTAGATACACGTTTAGTGTATGAATATTAAATACATGTTTAGTTTATGAATATTGAATACATGTTTAGTGGATATATAATAAATACATATTGAGTGTATTAATATTAAATACATGTTTAGTGTATAAATATTAAATACATGTTTAGTGTATTAATATTAAATACATGTTTAGTGTATAAATAATAACTACATGTTTAGTGTATGAATATTAAATACATGTTTAGTGTATAAATGTTAAATACATGTTTAGTTTATGAATATTAAATACATGTTTAGTGTATTAATATTAAATATACATTTAGTTTATTACAATTAAATACATGTTTTTGTATTAATATTAAATACATGTTTAGTGTATGAATATTAAATACATGTTTAGTGTAAAAATATTAAATACATGTTTAGTGTATTAATATTAAATACATGTTTAGTGTATGAATAATAACTACATGTTTAGTGTATGAATATTAAATACATGTTTAGTGTATGAATATTAAATACAAGTTTAGTGTGAAAATATTAAATACATGTTTAGTCTATTATTAAATTCCATTTTAGTGTATAATTATTAAATACATGTTTATTGTATTAATATTAAAAACATGTTTAGTGTATAAATATTAAATATATGTTTAGTTTATTAAAATTAAATACATGTGTTTGTATTAATATTAGATACATGTTTAGTGTATGAATATTAAATACATGTTTAGTGTATTAATATTATATACATGTTTAGTGTATAAATGTTAAATACATGTTTACTGTATTAATATCAAATATATGTTTAGTTTATTAAAATTAAATACATGTTTTTGTATTAATATTAAATACATGTTTAGTGTATGAATATTAAATACATGTTTAGTGTATGAATATTATATACATGTTTAGTGTATGAATATTAAATACATGTTTAGTGTATTAATATTAAATATATGTTTAGTTTATTAAAATTAAATACATGTTTTTGTATTAATATTAAACACATGTTTAGTGTATAAATATTAAATACATGTTTAGTGTATAAATATTAAATACATGTTTAGTGTATTAATATTAAATACATGTTTAGTGTATAAATATAAGTGTATGAGAAACCAAACGAATGTAAAAAAAAATAAGTGAAACAAAAAAAAGGAAAAAGAGAGAGAGAGAGACGGAGAGGACCGGACTTATTAAGAGGGAACGTGCGCCCTCCTGTGGACTTCTGCCGCAACTGCACACATAAAGAAATTCATTATTTCCAAGTGTGCCTTATTTAGAGGATAATAAATACATGTTTACTGTATGAATATTAAATATATGATTAGTATATAATTACATATATGTTTGGTATATGATTATTAAATACATGTTCAGTGTATTAATATTAAATACATGTTTAGTGTATGAATATTAAATACATGTTTGGTGTATAAATATTAAATACATGTTTAATGTATGAATATTAAATACATGTGTAGTGTATACATATTAAATACAAGTTTCGTGTATGAATATTAAATACATGTTTAGTGTATAAATATTAAATACATGTTTAATGTATGAATATTAAATACATGTTTAGTGTATGAATATTAAATACATGTTTAATGTATGAATATTAAATACATGTTTAGTGTATAAATATTAAATACATGTTTCGTGTACGAATATTAAATACATGTTTAGTGTATAAATATTAAATACATGTTTAATGTATGAATATTAATTACATGTTTAGTGTATGAATATTAAATACATGTTTAGTGTATAAATATTAAATACATGTTTAGTGTATGAATATTAAATACATGTTTAATGTATGAATATTAAATACATGTTTAGTGTATAAATATTAAATACATGTTTCGTGTACGAATATTAGATACATGTTTAGTGTATAAATATTAAATACATGTTTAATGTATGAATATTAATTACATGTTTAGTGTATGAATATTAAATACATGTTTAATGTATGAATATTAGATACATGTTTAGTTTATAAATATAAGTGTATGAGTAACAAAACTTATGTAAAAAAAATAAATAAAAGAAACAAAAAAAAAGGAAAAAGAAAGAGAGAGAGAGACGGAGAGGACCGGGCATATTAAGAGGGAACGTGCACCCTCCTGTGGACTTCTGCCGCAACTGCACACATAAAGAAATTCATTCTTTCCAAGTGTGCCTTATTTAGAGGATAATAAATACATGTTTACTGTATGAATATTAAATATATGATTAGTATATAATTACATATATGTTTGGTATATGATTATTAAATACATGTTTAGTGTATGAATATTAAATACATGTTTGTGTATGAATATTAAATGCATGTTTAGTGTATTAATATTAAATATATGTTTAGTGTATAAATATTAAATACATGTTTAGTGTATTAAACTTAAATACATGTTTTTGTATTAATATTAAATACATGTTTAGTGTATAAATATTAAATACATGTTTAGTGGATGAATAATAAATAAATATTTAGTGTATTAATATTAAATACATGTTTAGTGTATAAATATTAAATACATGTTTAGTGTATAAATATTAAATACATGTTTAGTGTATTAATATTAAATATGTGTTTACTTTATTAAAATTAAATAAATGTTTTTGTATTAATATTAAATACATGTTTAATGTATGAATATTAAATACATGTTTAGTGTATGAATATTAAATAAATGTTTAGTGTATGAATATTCAATACATGTTTACTGTATAAATATTAAATACATGTTTAGTGTATTAATATTAAATATATGTTTAGTTTATTAAACTTAAATACATGTTTTTGTATTAATATTAAATACATGTTTAGTGTATAAATATTAAATACATGTTTAGTGTATTAATATTAAATACATGTTTAGTGTATAAATAATAACTACATGTTTAGTGTATGAATATTAAATACATGTTTAGTGTATAAATGTTAAATACATGTTTAGTTTATGAATATCAAATACATGTTTAGTGTATTAATATTAAATATATATTTAGTTTATTACAATTAAATACATGTTTTTGTATTAATATTAAATACATGTTTAGTGTATTAATATTAAATACATGTTTAGTGTATGAATATTAAATACATGTTTAGTGTAAAAATATTAAATACATTTTTAGTGTATTAATATTAAATACATGTTTAGTGTATGAATAATAACTACTTGTTTAGTGTATGAATATTAAATACATGTTTAGTGTATGAATATTAAATACAAGTTTAGTGTGAAAATATTAAATACATGTTTAGTCTACTATTAAATTCCATTTTAGTGTATAATTATTAAATACATGTTTAGTGTATTAATATTAAATACATGTTTAGTGTATTAATATTAAAAACATGTTTAGTGTATAAATATTAAATATATGTTTAGTGTATTAAAATTAAATACATGTTTAGTGTATAAATATTAAATACATGTTTAGTGTATTAATATTAAATACATGTTTAGTGTATGAATGTTTAATACATGTTTAGTGTATTAATATTAAATATATGTTTAGTTTATTAAAATTAAATACATGTTTTTGTATTAATATTAAATACATGTTTAGTGTATTAATATTAAATACATGTTTAGTGTATAAATATTAAATACATGTTTAGTGTATTAATATTAAATACATGTTTAGTGTATAAATATAAGTGTATGAGAAACCAAACGTATGTAAAAAAAAATAAAAGAAACAAAAAAAAAGGAAAAAGAGAGAGAGAGAGACAGAGAGGACCGGACTTATTAAGAGGGAACGTGCGCCCTCCTGTGGACTTCTGCCGCAACTGCACACATAAAGAAATTCATTATTTCCAAGTGTGCCTTATTTAGAGGATAATAAATACATGTTTACTGTATGAATATTAAATATATGATTAGTATATAATTACATCTATGTTTGCTTTTTGATTATTAAATACATGTTCAGTGTATTAATATTAAATACATGTTTAGTGTATGAATATTAAATACATGTTTAGTGTATGAATATTAAATACATGTTTAGTGTATGAATATTAAATACATGTTTGGTGTATAAATATTAAATACATGTTTAATGTATTAATATTAAATATATGTTTAGTTTATTAAACTTAAATACATGTTTTTGTATTCATATTAAATACATGTTTAGTGTATGAATATTAAATACACGTTTAGTGTATGAATATTAAATACATGTTTAGTTTATGAATATTAAATACATGTTTAGTGGATAAATAATAAATAAATATTTAGTGTATTAATATTAAATACATGTTTAGCGTATGAATATTAAATACATGTTTAGTGTATAAATATTAAATACATGTTTAGTGTATTAATATTAAATATGTGTTTACTTTATTAAAATTAAATACATGTTTTTGTATTAATATTAAATACATGTTTAGTGTATTAATATTAAATACAGGTTTAGTGTATTAATATTAAATACATGTTTAGTGTATGAATAATAACTACAGGTTTAGTTAATTAATATTAAATACATGTTTAGTGTATAAATAATAACTACATGTTTAGTGTATGAATATTAAATACATGTTTAGTGTATAAATGTTAAATACATGTTTAGTTTATGAATATTAAATACATGTTTAGTGTATTAATATTAAATACATGTTTAGTGTATGAATATTAAATACATGTTTAGTGTATAAATATTAAATACATGTTTAGTGTATTAATATTAAATACATGTTCAGTATATTAATATTAAATACATGTTTAGTGTATGAATATTAAATACATGTTTAGTGTAGAAATATTAAATACATGTTTACTGTATGAAAATTAAATATATGATTAGTGTATAATTACATATACATTTAGTATATGATTATTAAATACAAAATCAGTGTATTAATATTAAATACATGTTTAGTGTATGAATATTAAATACATGTTTAGTGTATGAATATTAAATACATGTTTAGTGTATAAATATTAAATACATGTTTAGTGTAAGAATATTAAATACATGTTTAGTGTATGAATATTAAATACATGTGTAGTGTATAAATATTAAATACAAGTTTCGTGTATGAATATTAAATACATGTTTAGTGTATGAATATTAAATACATGTTTAATGTATGAATATTAAATACATGTTTAGTGTATGAATATTAAATAAATGTTTAATGTATGAATATTAAATACATGTTTAGTGTATAAATATTAAATACATGTTTCGTGTGTGAATATTAAATACATGTTAAGTGTATGAATATTAAATACATATTTAGTGTATAAATATTAAATACATGATTAGAGTATTAATATTAAATAGATGATTAGTGTATAAATATTAAATACATGTTTAATGTATTAATATTAAATACATGATTAGTGTATAAATATTAAAAACATGTTTAGTGTATGAATAATAACTACATGTTTAGTGTATTAATATTAAATACATGTTTAGTGTATTAATATTAAATACATGTTTAGTGTATGAATAATAACTACATGTTTAGTGTATTAATATTAAATACATGTTTAGTGTATAAATATTAAATACACTTTTAGTGTATAAATATTAAATACACGTTTAGTGTAAAAATATTAAATACATGTTTAGTGTATAAATATTAAATACATGTTTAGTGTATAAATAATAACTACATGTTTAGTGTATGAATATTAAATACATGTTTAGTGTATTCATATTAAATGTTTAGTTTATTAAAATTAAATACATGTTTTTGTATTTATATTAAATACATGTTTAGTGTATAAATGTTAAATGCATGTTTAGTGTATGAATAATAACTACATGTTTAGTGTATAAATATTAAATACATGTTTAGTGTATTAATATTAAATACATGTTCAGTGTATTAATATTAAATACATGTTTAGTGTATGAATATTAAATACATGTTTAATGTATGAATATTAAATACATGTGTAGTATATACATATTAAATACAAGTTTCGTGTATGAATATTAAATACATATTTAGTGTATAAATATTAAATACATGTTTAATGTATGAATATTAAATACATGTTTAGTGTATGAATATTAAATACATGTTTAATGTATGAATATTAAATACATGTTTAGTGTATAAATATTAAATACATGTTTCGCGTGTAAATATTAAATACATGATTAGAGTATTAATATTAAATACATGATTAGTGTATAAATATTAAATACATGTTTAGTGTATTAATATTAAATACATGTTTAGTGTATTAATATTAAATACATGTTTAGTTTATAAATATTAAATACACTTTTAGTGTATAAATATTAAATACACGTTTAGTGTAAAAATATTAAATACATGTTTAGTGTATAAATATTAAATACATGTTTAGTGTATAAATAATAACTACATGTTTAGTGTATGAATATTAAATACATGTTTAGTGTATTCATATTAAATGTTTAGTTTATTAAAATTAAATACATGTTTTTGTATTTATATTAAATACATGTTTAGTGTATAAATGTTAAATGCATGTTTAGTGTATGAATAATAACTACATGTTTAGTGTATAAATATTAAATACATGTTTAGTGTATTAATATTAAATACATGTTTAGTGTATAAATATTAAATACATGTTTAGTGTATGAATATTAAATACATGTTTAATGTATGAATATTAAATACATGTTTAGTGTATAAATATTAAATACATGTTTCGTGTACGAATATTAAATACATGTTTGGTGTATAAATAATAAATACATGTTTAATGTATGAATATTAAATACATGTTTAGTGTATGAATATTAAATACATTTTTAATGTATGAATATTAAATACATATTTAGTGTATAAATATTAAATACATGTTAAGTGTATAAATATTAAATACATATTTAGTGTATGAATATTAAATACATGATTAGTGTATTAATATTAAATACATGATTAGTGTATAAATATTAAATACATGTTTAGTGTATTAATATTAAATACGTGTTTAGTGTATTAATATTAAATACATGTTTAGTGTATTAATATTAAATACATGTTTAGTGTATAAATAATAACTAAATGTTTAGTGTATGAATATTAAATACATGTTCAGTGTATAAATATTAAATACATGTTTAGTGTAATAATATCAAATATATGTTTAGTTTATTAAAATTAAATACATGTTTTTGTATTAATATTAAATACATGTTTAGTGTATAAATATTAAATACATGTTTAGTGTATTAATATTAAATACATGTTTAATGTATGAATATTAAATACATGTGTAGTATATACATATTAAATACAAGTTTCGTGTATGAATATTAAATACATATTTAGTGTATAAATATTAAATACATGTTTAATGTATGAATATTAAATACATGTTTAGTGTATGAATATTAAATACATGTTTAATGTATGAATATTAAATACATGTTTAGTGTATAAATATTAAATACATGTTTCGCGTGTAAATATTAAATACATGATTAGAGTATTAATATTAAATACATGATTAGTGTATAAATATTAAATACATGTTTAGTGTATTAATATTAAATACATGTTTAGTGTATTAATATTAAATACATGTTTAGTGTATAAATATTAAATACACTTTTAGTGTATAAATATTAAATACACGTTTAGTGTAAAAATATTAAATACATGTTTAGTGTATAAATATTAAATACATGTTTAGTGTATAAATAATAACTACATGTTTAGTGTATGAATATTAAATACATGTTTAGTGTATTCATATTAAATGTTTAGTTTATTAAAATTAAATACATGTTTTTGTATTTATATTAAATACATGTTTAGTGTATAAATGTTAAATGCATGTTTAGTGTATGAATAATAACTACATGTTTAGTGTATAAATATTAAATACATGTTTAGTGTATTAATATTAAATACATGTTTAGTGTATAAATATTAAATACATGTTTAGTGTATGAATATTAAATACATGTTTAATGTATGAATATTAAATACATGTTTAGTGTATAAATATTAAATACATGTTTCGTGTACGAATATTAAATACATGTTTGGTGTATAAATAATAAATACATGTTTAATGTATGAATATTAAATACATGTTTAGTGTATGAATATTAAATACATTTTTAATGTATGAATATTAAATACATATTTAGTGTATAAATATTAAATACATGTTAAGTGTATAAATATTAAATACATATTTAGTGTATGAATATTAAATACATGATTAGTGTATTAATATTAAATACATGATTAGTGTATAAATATTAAATACATGTTTAGTGTATTAATATTAAATACGTGTTTAGTGTATTAATATTAAATACATGTTTAGTGTATTAATATTAAATACATGTTTAGTGTATAAATAATAACTAAATGTTTAGTGTATGAATATTAAATACATGTTCAGTGTATAAATATTAAATACATGTTTAGTGTAATAATATCAAATATATGTTTAGTTTATTAAAATTAAATACATGTTTTTGTATTAATATTAAATACATGTTTAGTGTATAAATATTAAATACATGTTTAGTGTATTAATATTAAATACATGTTTAATGTATGAATATTAAATACATGTTTAGTGTATGAATATTAAATACATGTTTCGTGTATAAATGTTAAATACATGTTTAGTGTATGAATATTCAATACATGTTTACTGTATAAATATTAAATACATGTTTAGTGTATTAATATTAAATACATGTTTAGTGTATTAATATTAAATATATATTTAGTTTATTACAATTAAATACATGTTTTTGTATTAATATTAAATGCATGTTTAGTGTATGAATATTAAATACATGTTTAGTGTATGAATATTAAATACATGTTTAGTGTAAAATATTAAATACATGTTTAGTGTATTAATATTAAATACATGTTTGGTGTATTAATATTAAATATATATTTTGTTTATGAATATTAAATACATGTTTAGTGGATATATAATAAATACATATTTAGTGTATTAATATTAAATACATGTTTAGTGTATAAATATTAAATACAAGTTTAGTGTATGAATAATAAATACATATTTAGTGTATTAATATTAAACACATGTTTAGTGTATGAATATTAAATACACTTTTAGTGTATGAATATTAAATACACGTTTAGTGTAAAAATATTAAATACATGTTTAGTGTATTAATATTAAATATATATTTAGTTTATTAAAATTAAATACATGTTTTTGTATTAATATTAAATACATTTTTAGTGTATAAATATTTAATACATGTTTACTGTATTAATATTAAATACATGTTTAGTTTATAAATAATAACTACATGTTTAGTGTATTAATATTAATTCCATGTTTAGTGTATAAATATTAAATACATGTTTAGTGTATTAATATTAAATATATGTTTAGTTTATTAAAATTAAATACATGTTTTTGTATTAATATTAAATACATAATAAGTGTAAGAATAATAACTACATATTTATTGAATGCATATTAAATACATGTTTAGTGTATAAGTATTTAATACATGTTTACTGTATTAATATTAAATACATGTTTAGTGTATGAATAATAACTACATGTTTAGTGTATGAATATTAAATACATGTTTAGTGTATGAATATTAAATACATGTTTAGTGTATTAATATTAAATATATGTTTAGTTTATTAAAAATTAAATACATGTTTAGTGTATGAATATTAAATACATGTTTAGTGTATAAATGTTGAATACATGTTTAGTTTATGAATATTAAATACATGTTTAGTGTATTAATATTAAATATATATTTAGTTTATTAAAATTAAATACATGTTTTTGTATTAATATTAAATACATTTTTAGTGTATTAATATTAAATACATGTTTACTGTATTAATATTAATTACATGTTTAGTGTATAAATAATAACTACATGTTTAGTGTATTAATATTAAATATATGTTTAGTTTATTAAAATTAAATACATGTTTTTTGTATGAATATTAAATACATGTTTAGTGTATGAATATTAAATACATGTTTAGTGTATAAATATTAAATACATGTTTAGTGTATGAATATTAAATACATGTTTAATGTATGAATATTAAATACATGTTTAGTGTAAAAATATTAAATACATGTTTTGTGTACGAATATTAAATACATGTTTAGTGTATAAATATTAAATACATGTTTAGTGTATTAATATTAAATACATGTTTAGTGTATAAATATTAAATACATGTTTAGTGTGTGAATATTAAATACATGTTTAATGTATGAATATTAAATACGTGTTTAGTGTATAAGTATTAAATACATGTTTAGTGTATGAATATTAAATACATGTTTAATGTATAAATATTAAATACATGTTTAATGTATGAATATTAAATTCATGTGTAGTGTATGAATATTAAATACATTTTTAATGTATGAATATTAAATACATGTTTAGTGTATAAATATTAAATACATGTTTCGTATATAAATATTAAATACATGGTAAGTGTGTGAATATTAAATACATATTTAGTGTATGAATATTAAATACATGATTAGTGTATAACTATTAAATACATGTTCAGTGTATAAATATTAAATACATGTTTAGTGTATTAATATTAAATAGATGTTTAGTGTATTAATATTAAATACAGGTTTAGTGTATTAATATTAAATACATGTTTAGTGTATGAATAATAACTACAGGTTTAGTGTATAAATATTAAATACATGTTTAGTGTATTAATATTAAATACATGTTTAGTGTATAAATATTAACTACATGTTTAGTGTATAAATGTTAAATACATGTTTAGTGTATTAATATTAAATACATGTTTAGTGTATGAATATTAAATACATGTTTAGTGTATGAATATTCAATACATGTTTACTTTATAAATATTAAATACATGTTTAGTGTATTAATATTAAATATATGTTTAGTTTATTAAACTTAAATACATGTTTTTGTATTAATATTAAATACATGTTTAGTGTATGAATATTAGATACACGTTTAGTGTATGAATATTAAATACATGTTTAGTTTATGAATATTGAATACATGTTTAGTGGATATATAATAAATACATATTGAGTGTATTAATATTAAATACATGTTTAGTGTATAAATATTAAATACATGTTTAGTGTATTAATATTAAATACATGTTTAGTGTATAAATAATAACTACATGTTTAGTGTATGAATATTAAATACATGTTTAGTGTATAAATGTTAAATACATGTTTAGTTTATGAATATTAAATACATGTTTAGTGTATTAATATTAAATATACATTTAGTTTATTACAATTAAATACATGTTTTTGTATTAATATTAAATACATGTTTAGTGTATGAATATTAAATACATGTTTAGTGTAAAAATATTAAATACATGTTTAGTGTATTAATATTAAATACATGTTTAGTGTATGAATAATAACTACATGTTTAGTGTATGAATATTAAATACATGTTTAGTGTATGAATATTAAATACAAGTTTAGTGTGAAAATATTAAATACATGTTTAGTCTATTATTAAATTCCATTTTAGTGTATAATTATTAAATACATGTTTATTGTATTAATATTAAAAACATGTTTAGTGTATAAATATTAAATATATGTTTAGTTTATTAAAATTAAATACATGTGTTTGTATTAATATTAGATACATGTTTAGTGTATGAATATTAAATACATGTTTAGTGTATTAATATTATATACATGTTTAGTGTATAAATGTTAAATACATGTTTACTGTATTAATATCAAATATATGTTTAGTTTATTAAAATTAAATACATGTTTTTGTATTAATATTAAATACATGTTTAGTGTATGAATATTAAATACATGTTTAGTGTATGAATATTATATACATGTTTAGTGTATGAATATTAAATACATGTTTAGTGTATTAATATTAAATATATGTTTAGTTTATTAAAATTAAATACATGTTTTTGTATTAATATTAAACACATGTTTAGTGTATAAATATTAAATACATGTTTAGTGTATAAATATTAAATACATGTTTAGTGTATTAATATTAAATACATGTTTAGTGTATAAATATAAGTGTATGAGAAACCAAACGAATGTAAAAAAAAATAAGTGAAACAAAAAAAAGGAAAAAGAGAGAGAGAGAGACGGAGAGGACCGGACTTATTAAGAGGGAACGTGCGCCCTCCTGTGGACTTCTGCCGCAACTGCACACATAAAGAAATTCATTATTTCCAAGTGTGCCTTATTTAGAGGATAATAAATACATGTTTACTGTATGAATATTAAATATATGATTAGTATATAATTACATATATGTTTGGTATATGATTATTAAATACATGTTCAGTGTATTAATATTAAATACATGTTTAGTGTATGAATATTAAATACATGTTTGGTGTATAAATATTAAATACATGTTTAGTGTATTAATTATAAATATATGTTTAGTTTATTAAACTTAAATACATGTTTTTGTATTAATATTAAATATATGTTTAGTGTATGAATATTAAATACACGTTTAGTGTATGAATATTAAATACATGTTTAGTTTATGAATATTAAATACATGTTTAGTGGATAAATAATAAATAAATATTTAGTGTATTAATATTAAATACATGTTGAGTGTATGAATATTAAATACATGTTTAGTGTATAAATATTAAATACATGTTTAGTGTATTATATTAAATATGTGTTTACTTTATTAAAATTAAATACATGTTTTTGTATTAATATTAAATACATGTTTAGTGTATAAATATTAAATACAGGTTTAGTGTATTAATATTAAATTCATGTTTAGTGTATGAATAATAACTACAGGTTTAGTGTATTAATATTAAACACATGTTTAGTGTATAAATAATAACTACATGTTTAGTGTATGAATATTAAATACATGTTTAGTGTATAAATGTTAAATACATGTTTAGTGTATAAATATCAAATACATGTTTAGTGTATTAATATTAAATACATATTTAGTGTATGAATATTAAATACATGTTTAGTGTATGAATATTAAATACATGTTTAATGTATGAATATTAAATACATATGTAGTGTATAAATATTAAATACAAGTTTCGTGTGTGAATATTAAATACATGTTTAGTGTATAAATATTAAACACATGTTTAATGTATGAATATTAAATACATGTTTAGTGTATGAATATTGAATACATGTTTAATGTATGAATATTAAATGCATGTTTAGTGTATAAATATTAAATACATGTTTCGTGTGTAAATATTAAATACATGTTAAGTGTATAAATATTAAATACATATTTAGTGTATAAATATTAAATACATGATTAGAGTATTAGTATTAAATAGATGATTAGTGTATAAATATTAAATACATGTTTAGTGTATTAATATTATATACATGTTTAGTGTATTAATATTAAATACATGTTTAGTATATTAATATTAAATACATGTTTAGTGTATAAATAATAACTAAATGTTTAGTGTATGAATATTGAATACATGTTTAGTGTATAAATATTACATACATGTTTAGTGTAATAATATTAAATATATGTTTAGTTTATTAAAATTAAATACATGTTTTTGTATTAATATTAAATACTTGTTAAGTGTATAAATCTCAAATATATGTTTAGTGTATTAATATTAAATTCATGTTTAGTGTATAAATGTTAAATATATGTTTAGTGTATAAATATTAAATATATGTTTAGTTTATTAAAATTAAATACATGTTTTTGTATTAATATTAAATACATGTTTAGTGTATAGATATTAAATAAATGTTTAGTGTATTAATATTAAATACATGTTTAGTGTATGAATATTAAATACAAGTTTAGTGTATGAATATTAAATACATGTTTAGTGTATGAATATTAAATACATGTTTAGTGTATGAATATTCAATACATGTTTACTGTATACATATTAAATAGATCTTTAGTGTATTAATATTAAATATATGTTTAGTTTATTAAACTTAAATACATGTTTTTGTATTAATATTAAATACATGTTTAGTGTATGAATATTAAATACACGTTTAGTGTATGAATATTAAATACATGTTTAGTTTATGAATATTAAATACAAGTTTAGTGGATATATAATAAATACATATTTAGTGTATAAATATTAAATACATGTTTAGTGTATAAATATTAAATACATGTTTAGTGTTTTAATATTAAATACATGTTTAGTGTATAAATATTAAATACAGGTTTAGTGTATTAATATTAAATACATGTTTAGTGTATGAATAATAACTACATGTTTAGTGTATGAATATTAAATACATGTTTAGTGTATAAATATTGTTTAGTTTATGAATATTAAATACATGTTTAGTGTATTAATATTAAATTTATATTTAGTTCATTAAAATTAAATACATGTTTTTGTATTAATATTAAATACATGTTTAGTGTATAAATATTAAATACATGTTTAGTTTATAAATATTAAATACATGTTTAGTGTATTAATATTAAATACATGTTTAGTGTATGAATAATAACTACATGTTTAGTGTATAAATATTAAATACATGTTTAGTGTATTAATATTAAATACATGTTTAGTGTATGAATAATAACTACATGTTTAGTGTATGAATATTAAATACATGTTTAGTGTATGAATATTAAATACAAGTTTAGTGTGAAAATATTAAATACATGTTTTGTCTATTATTAAATTCCATTTTAGTGTATAATTATTAAATACATGTTTAGTGTATTAATATTAAATACATGTTTAGTGTATTAATATTAAATACAGGTTTAGTGTATTAATATTAAATACATGTTTAGTGTATGAATAATAACTACAGGTTTAGTGTATAAATATTAAATACATGTTTAGTGTATTAATATTAAATACATGTTTAGTGTATGAATATTAACTACATGTTTAGTGTATAAATGTTAAATACATGTTTAGTGTATTAATATTAAATACATGTTTAGTGTATAAATATTAAATACATGTTTAGTGTAATAATATCAAATATATGTTTAGTTTATTAAAATTAAATACATGTTTTTGTATTAATATTAAATACATGTTTAGTGTATAAATATTAAATACATGTTTAGTGTATTAATATTAAATACATGTTTAATGTATGAATATTAAATACATGTTTAGTGTATGAATATTAAATACATGTTTCGTGTATAAATGTTAAATACATGTTTAGTGTATGAATATTCAATACATGTTTACTGTATAAATATTAAATACATGTTTAGTGTATTAATATTAAATACATGTTTAGTGTATTAATATTAAATACATGTTTAGTGTATAAATAATAACTACATGTTTAGTGTATGAATATTAAATACATGTTTAGTGTATAAATGTTAAATACATGTTTAGTTTATGAATATTAAATACATGTTTAGTGTATTAATATTAAATATATATTTAGTTTATTACAATTAAATACATGTTTTTGTATTAATATTAAATGCATGTTTAGTGTATGAATATTAAATACATGTTTAGTGTATGAATATTAAATACATGTTTAGCGTAAAATATTAAATACATGTTTAGTGTATTAATATTAAATACATGTTTGGTGTATTAATATTACATATATATTTTGTTTATGAATATTAAATACATGTTTAGTGGATATATAATAAATACATATTTAGTGTATTAATATTAAATACATGTTTAGTGTATAAATATTAAATACAAGTTTAGTGTATGAATAATAAATACATATTTAGTGTATTAATATTAAACACATGTTTAGTGTATGAATATTAAATACACTTTTAGTGTATGAATATTAAATACACGTTTAGTGTAAAAATATTAAATACATGTTTAGTGTATTAATATTAAATATATATTTAGTTTATTAAAATTAAATACATGTTTTTGTATTAATATTAAATACATTTTTAGTGTATAAATATTTAATACATGTTTACTGTATTAATATTAAATACATGTTTAGTTTATAAATAATAACTACATGTTTAGTGTATGAATATTAATTCCATGTTTAGTGTATAAATATTAAATACATGTTTAGTGTATTAATATTAAATATATGTTTAGTTTATTAAAATTAAATACATGTTTTTGTATTAATATTAAATACATAATAAGTGTAAGAATAATAACTACATATTTATTGAATGCATATTAAATACATGTTTAGTGTATAAGTATTTAATACATGTTTACTGTATTAATATTAAATACATGTTTAGTGTATGAATAATAACTACATGTTTAGTGTATGAATATTAAATACATGTTTAGTGTATGAATATTAAATACATGTTTAGTGTATTAATATTAAATATATGTTTAGTTTATTAAAAATTAAATACATGTTTAGTGTATGAATATTAAATATATGTTTAGTGTATAAATGTTGAATACATGTTTAGTTTATGAATATTAAATACATGTTTAGTGTATTAATATTAAATATATATTTAGTTTATTAAAATTAAATACATGTTTTTGTATTAATATTAAATACATTTTTAGTGTATTAATATTAAATACATGTTTACTGTATTAATATTAAATACATGTTTAGTGTATGAATATTAAATACATGTTTAATGTATGAATATTAAATACATGTTTAGTGTAAAAATATTAAATACATGTTTTGTGTACGAATATTAAATACATGTTTAGTGTATAAATATTAAATACATGTTTAGTGTATTAATATTAAATACATGTTTAGTGTATAAATATTAAATACATGTTTAGTGTGTGAATATTAAATACATGTTTAATGTATGAATATTAAATACGTGTTTAGTGTATAAATATTAAATACATGTTTAGTGTATGAATATTAAATACATGTTTAGTGTATAAATATTAAATACATGTTTAATGTATGAATATTAAATTCATGTGTAGTGTATGAATATTAAATACATTTTTAATGTATGAATATTAAATACATGTTTAGTGTATAAATATTAAATACATGTTTCGTATATAAATATTAAATACATGTTAAGTGTGTGAATATTAAATACATATTTAGTGTATGAATATTAAATACATGATTAGTGTATAACTATTAAATACATGTTCAGTGTATAAATATTAAATACATGTTTAGTGTATTAATATTAAATAGATGTTTAGTGTATTAATATTAAATACAGGTTTAGTGTATTAATATTAAATACATGTTTAGTGTATGAATAATAACTACAGGTTTAGTGTATAAATATTAAATACATGTTTAGTGTATTAATATTAAATACATGTTTAGTGTATAAATATTAACTACATGTTTAGTGTATAAATGTTAAATACATGTTTAGTGTATTAATATTAAATACATGTTTAGTGTATGAATATTAAATACATGTTTAGTGTATGAATATTCAATACATGTTTACTTTATAAATATTAAATACATGTTTAGTGTATTAATATTAAATATATGTTTAGTTTATTAAACTTAAATACATGTTTTTGTATTAATATTAAATACATGTTTAGTGTATGAATATTAGATACACGTTTAGTGTATGAATATTAAATACATGTTTAGTTTATGAATATTAAATACATGTTTAGTGGATATATAATAAATACATATTGAGTGTATTAATATTAAATACATGTTTAGTGTATAAATATTAAATACATGTTTAGTGTATTAATATTAAATACATGTTTAGTGTATAAATAATAACTACATGTTTAGTGTATGAATATTAAATACATGTTTAGTGTATAAATGTTAAATACATGTTTAGTTTATGAATATTAAATACATGTTTAGTGTATTAATATTAAATATACATTTAGTTTATTACAATTAAATACATGTTTTTGTATTAATATTAAATACATGTTTAGTGTATGAATACTAAATACATGTTTAGTGTAAAAATATTAAATACATGTTTAGTGTATTAATATTAAATACATGTTTAGTGTATGAATAATAACTACATGTTTAGTGTATGAATATTAAATACAAGTTTAGTGTGAAAATATTAAATACATGTTTAGTCTATTATTAAATTCCTTTTTAGTGTATAATTATTAAATACATGTTTATTGTATTAATATTAAAAACATGTTTAGTGTATAAATATTAAATATATGTTTAGTTTATTAAAATTAAATACATGTGTTTGTATTAATATTAGATACATGTTTAGTGTATGAATATTAAATACATGTTTAGTGTATTAATATTATATACATGTTTAGTGTATAAATGTTAAATACATGTTTACTGTATTAATATCAAATATATGTTTAGTTTATTAAAATTAAATACATGTTTTTGTATTAATATTAAATACATGTTTAGTGTATGAATATTAAATACATGTTTAGTGTATGAATATTATATACATGTTTAGTGTATGAATATTAAATACATGTTTAGTGTATTAATATTAAATATATGTTTAGTTTATTAAAATTAAATACATGTTTTTGTATTAATATTAAACACATGTTTAGTGTATAAATATTAAATACATGTTTAGTGTATAAATATTAAATACATGTTTAGTGTATTAATATTAAATACATGTTTAGTGTATAAATATAAGTGTATGAGAAACCAAACGAATGTAAAAAAAAATAAGTGAAAGAAAAAAAAGGAAAAAGAGAGAGAGAGAGACGGAGAGGACCGGACTTATTAAGAGGGAACGTGCGCCCTCCTGTGGACTTCTGCTGCAACTGCACACATAAAGAAATTCATTATTTCCAAGTGTGCCTTATTTAGAGGATAATAAATACATGTTTACTGTATGAATATTAAATATATGATTAGTATATAATTACATATATGTTTGGTATATGATTATTAAATACATGTTCAGTGTATTAATATTAAATACATGTTTAGTGTATGAATATTAAATACATGTTTGGTGTATAAATATTAAATACATGTTTAGTGTATTAATTATAAATATATGTTTAGTTTATTAAACTTAAATACATGTTTTTGTATTAATATTAAATACATGTTTAGTGTATGAATATTAAATACACGTTTAGTGTATGAATATTAAATACATGTTTAGTTTATGAATATTAAATACATGTTTAGTGGATAAATAATAAATAAATATTTAGTGTATTAATATTAAATACATGTTGAGTGTATGAATATTAAATACATGTTTAGTGTATAAATATTAAATACATGTTTAGTGTATTATATTAAATATGTGTTTACTTTATTAAAATTAAATACATGTTTTTGTATTAATATTAAATACATGTTTAGTGTATAAATATTAAATACAGGTTTAGTGTATTAATATTAAATTCATGTTTAGTGTATGAATAATAACTACAGGTTTAGTGTATTAATATTAAACACATGTTTAGTGTATAAATAATAACTACATGTTTAGTGTATGAATATTAAATACATGTTTAGTGTATAAATGTTAAATACATGTTTAGTGTATAAATATCAAATACATGTTTAGTGTATTAATATTAAATACATTTTTAGTGTATGAATATTAAATACATGTTTAGTGTATAAATATTAAATTCATGTTTAGTGTATTAATATTAAATAACATGTTCAGTATATTAATATTAAATACACGTTTAGTGTATGAATATTAAATACATGTTTAGTGTATGAAAATTAAATATATAATTAGTGTATAATTACATATACGTTTAGTATATGATTATTAAATACATAATCAGTGTATTAATATTAAATACATGTTTAGTGTATGAATATTAAGTACATGTTTAGTGTATGAATATTAAATACATGTTTAGTGTATAAATATTAAATACATGTTTAGTGTATGAATATTAAATACATGTTTAATGTATGAATATTAAATACATATGTAGTGTATAAATATTAAATACAAGTTTCGTGTGTGAATATTAAATACATGTTTAGTGTATAAATATTAAACACATGTTTAATGTATGAATATTAAATACATGTTTAGTGTATGAATATTGAATACATGTTTAATGTATGAATATTAAATGCATGTTTAGTGTATAAATATTAAATACATGTTTCGTGTGTAAATATTAAATACATGTTAAGTGTATAAATATTAAATACATATTTAGTGTATAAATATTAAATACATGATTAGAGTATTAGTATTAAATAGATGATTAGTGTATAAATATTAAATACATGTTTAGTGTATTAATATTATATACATGTTTAGTGTATTAATATTAAATACATGTTTAGTATATTAATATTAAATACATGTTTAGTGTATAAATAATAACTAAATGTTTAGTGTATGAATATTGAATACATGTTTAGTGTATAAATATTACATACATGTTTAGTGTAATAATATTAAATATATGTTTAGTTTATTAAAATTAAATACATGTTTTTGTATTAATATTAAATACTTGTTAAGTGTATAAATCTCAAATATATGTTTAGTGTATTAATATTAAATTCATGTTTAGTGTATAAATGTTAAATATATGTTTAGTGTATAAATATTAAATATATGTTTAGTTTATTAAAATTAAATACATGTTTTTGTATTAATATTAAATACATGTTTAGTGTATAGATATTAAATACATGTTTAGTGTATTAATATTAAATACATGTTTAGTGTATGAATATTAAATACAAGTTTAGTGTATGAATATTAAATACATGTTTAGTGTATGAATATTAAATACATGTTTAGTGTATGAATATTCAATACATGTTTACTGTATACATATTAAATAGATCTTTAGTGTATTAATATTAAATATATGTTTAGTTTATTAAACTTAAATACATGTTTTTGTATTAATATTAAATACATGTTTAGTGTATGAATATTAAATACACGTTTAGTGTATGAATATTAAATACATGTTTAGTTTATGAATATTAAATACAAGTTTAGTGGATATATAATAAATACATATTTAGTGTATGAATATTAAATACATGTTTAGTGTATAAATATTAAATACATGTTTAGTGTTTTAATATTAAATACATGTTTAGTGTATAAATATTAAATACAGGTTTAGTGTATTAATATTAAATACATGTTTAGTGTATGAATAATAACTACATGTTTAGTGTATGAATATTAAATACATGTTTAGTGTATTAATATTAAATTTATATTTAGTTCATTAAAATTAAATACATGTTTTTGTATTAATATTAAATACATGTTTAGTGTATAAATATTAAATACATGTTTAGTTTATAAATATTAAATACATGTTTAGTGTATTAATATTAAATACATGTTTAGTGTATGAATAATAACTACATGTTTAGTGTATAAATATTAAATACATGTTTAGTGTATTAATATTAAATACATGTTTAGTGTATGAATAATAACTACATGTTTAGTGTATGAATATTAAATACATGTTTAGTGTATGAATATTAAATACAAGTTTAGTGTGAAAATATTAAATACATGTTTTGTCTATTATTAAATTCCATTTTAGTGTATAATTATTAAATACATGTTTAGTGTATTAATATTAAATACATGTTTAGTGTATTAATATTAAATACAGGTTTAGTGTATTAATATTAAATACATGTTTAGTGTATGAATAATAACTACAGGTTTAGTGTATAAATATTAAATACATGTTTAGTGTATTAATATTAAATACATGTTTAGTGTATGAATATTAACTACATGTTTAGTGTATAAATGTTAAATACATGTTTAGTGTATTAATATTAAATACATGTTTAGTGTATGAATATTAAATACATGTTTAGTGTATAAATATTAAATACATGTTTAGTGTATTAATATTAAATACATGTTTAGTGCATTAATATTAAATACACTTTTAGTGTATAAATATTAAATACACGTTTAGTGTAAAACTATTAAATACATGTTTAGTGTATTAATATTAAATATATGTTTAGTTTATTACAATTAAATACATGTTTTTGTATTAATATTAAATACATGTTTAGTGTATTAATATTAAATACATGTTTAGTGTATGAATATTAAATACATGTTTAGTGTATTAATATTAAATATATGTTTAGTTTATTAAAATTAAATACATGTTTTTGTATTAATATTAAATACATGTTTAGTGTATAAATATTAAATACATGTTTAGTGTATAAATATTAAATACATGTTTAGTGTATTAATATTAAATACATGTTTAGTGTATAAATATAAGTGTATGAGAAACCAAACTTATGTAAAAAAAAAATAAAAGAAACAAAAAAAAGGAAAACGAGAGAGAGAGAGACGGAGAGGACCGGGCATATTAAGAGGGAACATGCGCCCTCCTGTGGACTTCTGCCGCAACTGCACACATAAAGAAATTCATTATTTCCAAGTGTGCCTTATTTAGAGGATAATAAATACATGTTTACTGTATGAATATTAAATATATGATTAGTGTATGATTACATATATGTTTAGTATATGATTATTAAATACATGTTCAGTGTATTAATATTAAATACATGTTTAGTGTATGAATATTAAATACATGTTTAGTGTATGAATATTAAATACATGTTTACTGTATAAATATTAAATACATGTTTAATGTATGAATATTAAATACATGTTTAGTGTATGAATATTAAATACATGTTTAGTGTATGAATATGAAATACTTGTTTGTGTATAAATATTAAATACATGTTTAGTGTATTAATATTAAATATATGTTTAGTTTATTAAACTTAAATACATGTTTTTGTATTAACATTAAATACATGTTTAGTGTATGAATATTAAATACATGTTTAGTTTATGAATATTAAATACATGTTTAGTGTATAAATATTAAATACATGTTTAGTTTATGAATATTAAATACATGTTTAGTGTATAAATATTAAATACATCTTTAGTGTATTAATATTAAATACATGTTTAGTGTATTAATATTAATTACACTTTTAGTGTGTAAATAGTAAACACACGTTTAGTGTAACAATATTAAATACATGTTTAGTGTATTAATATTAAATACATGTTTAGTGTATAAATATTAAATACATGTTTAGTGTATGAATATTAAATACATGTTTAGTGTATAAATATTAAATACATGTTTAGTGTATGAATATTAAATACATGTTAAGTGTATGGATATTAAATACATATTTAGTGTATAAATATTAAATACATGATTAGTGTATTAATATTAAAAAAATGATTAGTGTATAAATATTAAATAAATGTTTAGTGTATTAATATTAAATACATGTTTAATGTATTAATATTAGATACATGTTTAGTGTATTAATATTAAATACATGTTTAGTGTATAAATAATAACTAAATGTTTAGTGTATGAATATTAAATACATGTTCAGTGTATAAAGATTAAATACATGTTTAGTGTAATAATATTAAATATATGTTTAGTTTATTAAAATTAAATACATAATTTTGTATTAATATTAAATACATGGTTAGTGTATAAATATTAAATACATGTTTAGTGTATGAATATTAAATACATGTTTGGTGTATAAATATTAAATACATGTTTAGTGTATTAATATTAAACATATGTTAGTTTATTAAACTTAAATACATGTTTTTGTATTAATATTAAATAGATGTTTAGTGTATGAATATTAAATACACGTTTAGTGTATGAATATTAAATACATGTTTAGTTTATGAATATTAAATACATGTTTAGTGGATAAATAATAAATAAATATTTAGTGTATTAATATTAAATACATGTTTAGTGTATAAAAATTAAATACATGTTTAGTGTATAAATATCAAATACATGTTTAGTGTATTAATATTAAATATGTGTTTACTTTATTAAAATTAAATACATGTTTTTGTATTAATATTAAATACATGTTTAGTGTATGAATATTAAATACATGTTTAGTGTATTAATATTAAATACATGTTTAGTTTATTAAAATTAAATACATGTTTTTGTATTAATATTAAATACATGTTTAGTGTATAAATATTAAATACATGTTTAGTGTATAAATATTAAATACATGTATAGTGTATAAATATTAAATACATGTTTAATGTATGAATATTAAATACATGTTTAGTGTATGAATATTAAATACATTTTTAATGTATGAATATTAAATACATGTTTAGTGTATAAATATTAAATACATGTTTAATGTATGAATATTAAATACATGTTTAGTGTATGAATATTAAATACATGTTAAGTGTATGGATATTAAATACATATTTAGTGTATAAATATTAAATACATGATTAGTGTATTAATATTAAAAAAATGATTAGTGTATAAATATTAAATAAATGTTTAGTGTATTAATATTAAATACATGTTTAATGTATTAATATTAGATACATGTTTAGTGTATTAATATTAAATACATGTTTAGTGTATAAATAATAACTAAATGTTTAGTGTATGAATATTAAATACATGTTCAGTGTATAAATATTAAATACATGTTTAGTGTAATAATATTAAATATATGTTTAGTTTATTAAAATTAAATACATAATTTTGTATTAATATTAAATACATGGTTAGTGTATAAATATTAAATACATGTTTAGTGTATTAATATTAAATACATGTTTAGTGTATGAATATTAAATACATGTTTAGCGTATGAATATTAAATACATGTTTAGTGTATGAATATTCAATACATGTTTACTGTATAAATATTAAATACATGTTTAGTGTATTAATATTAAATACATGTTTAGTGTATTAATATTAAATACATGTTTAGTGTATAAATAATAACTACATGTTTAGTGTATGAATATTAAATACATGTTTAGTGTATGAATATTAAATACAAGTTTAGTGTGAAAATATTAAATACATGTTTTGTCTATTATTAAATTCCATTTTAGTGTATAATTATTAAATACATGTTTAGTGTATTAATATTAAATACATGTTTAGTGTATTAATATTAAATACAGGTTTAGTGTATTAATATTAAATACATGTTTAGTGTATGAATAATAACTACAGGTTTAGTGTATAAATATTAAATACATGTTTAGTGTATTAATATTAAATACATGTTTAGTGTATGAATATTAACTACATGTTTAGTGTATAAATGTTAAATACATGTTTAGTGTATTAATATTAAATACATGTTTAGTGTATGAATATTAAATACATGTTTAGTGTATAAATATTAAATACATGTTTAGTGTATTAATATTAAATACATGTTTAGTGCATTAATATTAAATACACTTTTAGTGTATAAATATTAAATACACGTTTAGTGTAAAACTATTAAATACATGTTTAGTGTATTAATATTAAATATATGTTTAGTTTATTACAATTAAATACATGTTTTTGTATTAATATTAAATACATGTTTAGTGTATTAATATTAAATACATGTTTAGTGTATGAATATTAAATACATGTTTAGTGTATTAATATTAAATACATGTTTAGTGTATGAATATTAAATACATGTTTGGTGTATAAATATTAAATACATGTTTAGTGTATAAATATTAAATACATGTTTAGTGTATTAATATTAAATACATGTTTAGTGCATTAATATTAAATACACTTTTAGTGTATAAATATTAAATACACGTTTAGTGTAAAACTATTAAATACATGTTTAGTGTATTAATATTAAATATATGTTTAGTTTATTACAATTAAATACATGTTTTTGTATTAATATTAAATACATGTTTAGTGTATAAATATTAAATACATGTTTAGTGTATGAATATTAAATACATGTTTAGTGTATAAATATTAAATACATGTTTAGTGTATGAATATTAAATACATGTTTGGTGTATAAATATTAAATACATGTTTAGTGTATTAATATTAAATATATGTTTAGTTTATTACAATTAAATACATGTTTTTGTATTAATATTAAATACATGTTTAGTGTATTAATATTAAATACATGTTTAGTGTATGAATATTAAATACATGTTTAGTGTATTAATATTAAATACATGTTTAGTGTATGAATATTAAATACATGTTTGGTGTATAAATATTAAATACATGTTTAGTGTATAAATATTAAATACATGTTTAGTGTATGAATATTAAATACATGTTTAGTGTATAAATATTAAATACATGTTTAGTGTATGAATATTAAATACATGTTTGGTGTATAAATATTAAATACATGTTTAGTGTATTAATATTAAACATATGTTAGTTTATTAAACTTAAATACATGTTTTTGTATTAATATTAAATAGATGTTTAGTGTATGAATATTAAATACACGTTTAGTGTATGAATATTAAATACATGTTTAGTTTATGAATATTAAATACATGTTTAGTGGATAAATAATAAATAAATATTTAGTGTATTAATATTAAATACATGTTTAGTGTATAAAAATTAAATACATGTTTAGTGTATAAATATCAAATACATGTTTAGTGTATTAATATTAAATATGTGTTTACTTTATTAAAATTAAATACATGTTTTTGTATTAATATTAAATACATGTTTAGTGTATGAATATTAAATACATGTTTAGTGTATTAATATTAAATACATGTTTAGTTTATTAAAATTAAATACATGTTTTTGTATTAATATTAAATACATGTTTAGTGTATAAATATTAAATACATGTTTAGTGTATAAATATTAAATACATGTATAGTGTATAAATATTAAATACATGTTTAATGTATGAATATTAAATACATGTTTAGTGTATGAATATTAAATACATTTTTAATGTATGAATATTAAATACATGTTTAGTGTATAAATATTAAATACATGTTTAATGTATGAATATTAAATACATGTTTAGTGTATGAATATTAAATACATGTTAAGTGTATGGATATTAAATACATATTTAGTGTATAAATATTAAATACATGATTAGTGTATTAATATTAAAAAAATGATTAGTGTATAAATATTAAATAAATGTTTAGTGTATTAATATTAAATACATGTTTAATGTATTAATATTAGATACATGTTTAGTGTATTAATATTAAATACATATTTAGTGTATAAATAATAACTAAATGTTTAGTGTATGAATATTAAATACATGTTCAGTGTATAAATATTAAATACATGTTTAGTGTAATAATATTAAATATATGTTTAGTTTATTAAAATTAAATACATAATTTTGTATTAATATTAAATACATGGTTAGTGTATAAATATTAAATACATGTTTAGTGTATTAATATTAAATACATGTTTAGTGTATGAATATTAAATACATGTTTAGCGTATGAATATTAAATACATGTTTAGTGTATGAATATTCAATACATGTTTACTGTATAAATATTAAATACATGTTTAGTGTATTAATATTAAATACATGTTTAGTGTATTAATATTAAATACATGTTTAGTGTATAAATAATAACTACATGTTTAGTGTATGAATATTAAATACATGTTTAGTGTATGAATATTAAATACAAGTTTAGTGTGAAAATATTAAATACATGTTTTGTCTATTATTAAATTCCATTTTAGTGTATAATTATTAAATACATGTTTAGTGTATTAATATTAAATACATGTTTAGTGTATTAATATTAAATACAGGTTTAGTGTATTAATATTAAATACATGTTTAGTGTATGAATATTAAATACATGTTTAGTGTATAAATATTAAATACATGTTTACTGTATGAATATTAAATACATGTTTAATGTATAAATATTAAATACATGTTTAATGTATAAATATTAAATACATGTTTCGTGTATGAATATTAAATACATGTTTAGTGTATAAATATTAAATACATGTTTAGTGTATGAATATTAAATACATGTTTAGTGTATAAATATTAAATACATGTTTAGTGTATGAATATTAAATACATGTTTGGTGTATAAATATTAAATACATGTTTAGTGTATTAATATTAAACATATGTTAGTTTATTAAACTTAAATACATGTTTTTGTATTAATATTAAATAGATGTTTAGTGTATGAATATTAAATACACGTTTAGTGTATGAATATTAAATACATGTTTAGTTTATGAATATTAAATACATGTTTAGTGGATAAATAATAAATAAATATTTAGTGTATTAATATTAAATACATGTTTAGTGTATAAAAATTAAATACATGTTTAGTGTATAAATATCAAATACATGTTTAGTGTATTAATATTAAATATGTGTTTACTTTATTAAAATTAAATACATGTATTTGTATTAATATTAAATACATGTTTAGTGTATGAATATTAAATACATGTTTAGTGTATTAATATTAAATACATGTTTAGTTTATTAAAATTAAATCCATGTTTTTGTATTAATATTAAATACATGTTTAGTGTATAAATATTAAATACATGTTTAGTGTATAAATATTAAATACATGTATAGTGTATAAATATTAAATACATGTTTAATGTATGAATATTAAATACATGTTTAGTGTATGAATATTAAATACATTTTTAATGTATGAATATTAAATACATGTTTAGTGTATAAATATTAAATACATGTTTAATGTATGAATATTAAATACATGTTTAGTGTATGAATATTAAATACATGTTAAGTGTATGGATATTAAATACATATTTAGTGTATAAATATTAAATACATGATTAGTGTATTAATATTAAAAAAATGATTAGTGTATAAATATTAAATAAATGTTTAGTGTATTAATATTAAATACATGTTTAATGTATTAATATTAGATACATGTTTAGTGTATTAATATTAAATACATGTTTAGTGTATAAATAATAACTAAATGTTTAGTGTATGAATATTAAATACATGTTCAGTGTATAAATATTAAATACATGTTTAGTGTAATAATATTAAATATATGTTTAGTTTATTAAAATTAAATACATAATTTTGTATTAATATTAAATACATGGTTAGTGTATAAATATTAAATACATGTTTAGTGTATTAATATTAAATACATGTTTAGTGTATGAATATTAAATACATGTTTAGCGTATGAATATTAAATACATGTTTAGTGTATGAATATTCAATACATGTTTACTGTATAAATATTAAATACATGTTTAGTGTATTAATATTAAATACATGTTTAGTGTATTAATATTAAATACATGTTTAGTGTATAAATAATAACTACATGTTTAGTGTATGAATATTAAATACATGTTTAGTGTATGAATATTAAATACAAGTTTAGTGTGAAAATATTAAATACATGTTTTGTCTATTATTAAATTCCATTTTAGTGTATAATTATTAAATACATGTTTAGTGTATTAATATTAAATACATGTTTAGTGTATTAATATTAAATACAGGTTTAGTGTATTAATATTAAATACATGTTTAGTGTATGAATAATAACTACAGGTTTAGTGTATAAATATTAAATACATGTTTAGTGTATTAATATTAAATACATGTTTAGTGTATGAATATTAACTACATGTTTAGTGTATAAATGTTAAATACATGTTTAGTGTATTAATATTAAATACATGTTTAGTGTATGAATATTAAATACATGTTTAGTGTATAAATATTAAATACATGTTTAGTGTATTAATATTAAATACATGTTTAGTGCATTAATATTAAATACACTTTTAGTGTATAAATATTAAATACACGTTTAGTGTAAAACTATTAAATATATGTTTAGTGTATTAATATTAAATATATGTTTAGTTTATTACAATTAAATACATGTTTTTGTATTAATATTAAATACATGTTTAGTGTATTAATATTAAATACATGTTTAGTGTATGAATATTAAATACATGTTTAGTGTATTAATATTAAATATATGTTTAGTTTATTAAAATTAAATACATGTTTTTGTATTAATATTAAATACATGTTTAGTGTATAAATATTAAATACATGTTTAGTGTATAAATATTAAATACATGTTTAGTGTATTAATATTAAATACATGTTTAGTGTATAAATATAAGTGTATGAGAAACCAAACTTATGTAAAAAAAAAATAAAAGAAACAAAAAAAAAGGAAAACGAGAGAGAGAGAGACGGAGAGGACCGGGCATATTAAGAGGGAACATGCGCCCTCCTGTGGACTTCTGCCGCAACTGCACACATAAAGAAATTCATTATTTCCAAGTGTGCCTTATTTAGAGGATAATAAATACATGTTTACTGTATGAATATTAAATATATGATTAGTATATGATTACATATATGTTTGGTATATGATTATTAAATACATGTTCAGTGTATTAATATTAAATACATGTTTAGTGTATGAATATTAAATACATGTTTAGTGTATGAATATTAAATACATGTTTAGTGTATAAATATTAAATACATGTTTAATGTATGAATATTAAATACATGTTTAGTGTATGAATATTAAATACATGTTTAGTGTATGAATATGAAATACTTGTTTGTGTATAAATATTAAATACATGTTTAGTGTATTAATATTAAATATATGTTTAGTTTATTAAACTTAAATACATGTTTTTGTATTAACATTAAATACATGTTTAGTGTATGAATATTAAATACATGTTTAGTTTATGAATATTAAATACATGTTTAGTGTATAAATATTAAATACATGTTTAGTTTATGAATATTAAATACATGTTTAGTGTATAAATATTAAATACATCTTTAGTGTATTAATATTAAATACATGTTTAGTGTATTAATATTAATTACACTTTTAGTGTGTAAATAGTAAACACACGTTTAGTGTAACAATATTAAATACATGTTTAGTGTATTAATATTAAATACATGTTTAGTGTATAAATATTAAATACATGTTTAGTGTATGAATATTAAATACATGTTTAGTGTATAAATATTAAATACATGTTTAGTGTATGAATATTAAATACATGTTAAGTGTATGGATATTAAATACATATTTAGTGTATAAATATTAAATACATGATTAGTGTATTAATATTAAAAAAATGATTAGTGTATAAATATTAAATAAATGTTTAGTGTATTAATATTAAATACATGTTTAATGTATTAATATTAGATACATGTTTAGTGTATTAATATTAAATACATGTTTAGTGTATAAATAATAACTAAATGTTTAGTGTATGAATATTAAATACATGTTCAGTGTATAAATATTAAATACATGTTTAGTGTAATAATATTAAATATATGTTTAGTTTATTAAAATTAAATACATAATTTTGTATTAATATTAAATACATGGTTAGTGTATAAATATTAAATACATGTTTAGTGTATTAATATTAAATACATGTTTAGTGTATGAATATTAAATACATGTTTAGCGTATGAATATTAAATACATGTTTAGTGTATGAATATTCAATACATGTTTACTGTATAAATATTAAATACATGTTTAGTGTATTAATATTAAATACATGTTTAGTGTATTAATATTAAATACATGTTTAGTGTATAAATAATAACTACATGTTTAGTGTATGAATATTAAATACATGTTTAGTGTATGAATATTAAATACAAGTTTAGTGTGAAAATATTAAATACATGTTTTGTCTATTATTAAATTCCATTTTAGTGTATAATTATTAAATACATGTTTAGTGTATTAATATTAAATACATGTTTAGTGTATTAATATTAAATACAGGTTTAGTGTATTAATATTAAATACATGTTTAGTGTATGAATAATAACTACAGGTTTAGTGTATAAATATTAAATACATGTTTAGTGTATTAATATTAAATACATGTTTAGTGTATGAATATTAACTACATGTTTAGTGTATAAATGTTAAATACATGTTTAGTGTATTAATATTAAATACATGTTTAGTGTATGAATATTAAATACATGTTTAGTGCATTAATATTAAATACACTTTTAGTGTATAAATATTAAATACACGTTTAGTGTAAAACTATTAAATACATGTTTAGTGTATTAATATTAAATATATGTTTAGTTTATTACAATTAAATACATGTTTTTGTATTAATATTAAATACATGTTTAGTGTATTAATATTAAATACATGTTTAGTGTATGAATATTAAATACATGTTTAGTGTATTAATATTAAATATATGTTTAGTTTATTAAAATTAAATACATGTTTTTGTATTAATATTAAATACATGTTTAGTGTAATAATATTAGATATATGTAGAGTTTATTAAAATTAAATACATGTTTTTGTATTAATATTAAATACATGTTTAGTGTATAAATATTAAATACATGTTTAGTGTATTAATATTAAATACATGTTTAGTGTATGAATATTAAATACATGTTTAGTGTATGAATATTAAATACATGTTTAGTGTATGAATATGAAATACTTGTTTGTGTATAAATATTAAATACATGTTTAGTGTATTAATATTAAATATATGTTTAGTTTATTAAACTTAAATACATGTTTTTGTATTAACATTAAATACATGTTTAGTGTATGAATATTAAATACATGTTTAGTTTATGAATATTAAATACATGTTTAGTGTATAAATATTAAATACATGTTTAGTTTATGAATATTAAATACATGTTTAGTGTATAAATATTAAATACATCTTTGGTGTATTAATATTAAATACATGTTTAGTGTATTAATATTAATTACACTTTTAGTGTGTAAATAGTAAACACACGTTTAGTGTAACAATATTAAATACATGTTTAGTGTATTAATATTAAATACATGTTTAGTGTATAAATATTAAATACATGTTTAGTGTATAAATATTAAATATAGGTTTAGTGTATTAATATTAAATACATGTTTAGTGTATGAATAATAACTACAGGTTTAGTGTATAAATATTAAATACATGTTTAGTGTATAAATGTTAAATACATGTTTAGTTTATGAATATTAAATACATGTTTAGTGTATTAATATTAAATATATATTTAGTTTATTAAAATTAAATACAGTTTTGTATTAATATTAAATACATTTTTAGTGTATTAATATTAAATACATGTTTAGTTTATGAATATTAAATACATGTTTAGTGTATAAATATTAAATACATCTTTAGTGTATTAATATTAAATACATGTTTAGTGTATTAATATTAAATACACTTTTAGTGTGTAAATAGTAAATACACGTTTAGTGTAACAATATTAAATACATGTTTAGTGTATTAATATTAAATATATGTTTAGTTTATTAAAATTAAATACATGTTTTTGTATTACTATTAAATACATATTAAGTCAAAGAATTATAACTACATGTTTATTAAATGAAAATTAAATACATGTTTAGTGTATGAATATTTAATACATGTTTAGTGTATTAATATTAAATATTTGTTTAGTTTATTAAAATTAAATACATGTTTTTGTATTAATATTAAATACATGTTTAGTGTATTAATATTAAATATATGTTTAGTGTATTAAAATTAAATACATGTTTTTGTATTAATATTAAAAACATGTTTAGTGTATAAATGTTTAATACATGTTTAGTGTATGAATGTTAAATACATGTTTAGTGTATTAATATTAAATATATGTTTAGTGTATTAAAATTAAATACATGTTTTTGTATTAATATTAAATACATGTTTAGTGTATAAATATTAAATACATGTTTAGTGTATTAATATTAATCAATCAATCAATCAATGTTTACTTATATAGCCCCAAATCACTAGTGCCCCAAAGGGCTGCACAAATGGGTTGTACTTGTATAGCGCTTTTCTACCTTCAAGGTACTCAAAGCGCTTTGACACTACTTCCACATTTACCCATTCACACACACATTCACACACTGATGGAGGGAGCTGCCATGCAAGGCGCCAACTAGCACCCATCAGGAGCAAGGGTGAAGTGTCTTGCTCAGGACACAACGGACGTGACGAGGTTGGTTCTAGGTGGGATTTGAACCAGTGACCCTCGGGTTGCACACGGCCACTCTCCCACTGCGCCACGCCGTCCCTAAACCACCACAACATCCCCGGCAGGCCCACACAAGGGCAAGGAAAACTCACACCCAGTGGGACATCGGGGACAATAATGACCCAGTGGGACGTCGGTGACAATGATGACTATGAGAACCTTAGAGAGGAGGAAAGCAATGGATGTCGAGCGGGTCTAACATGATACTGTGAAAGTTCAATCCACAATGGATCCAACACAGTCGCGAGAGTCCAGTCCAAAGCGGATCCAACACAGCAGCGAGAGTCCCGTTCACAGCGGAACCAGCAGGAAACCATCCCAAGCGGAGGCGGATCAGCATCGCATCTCCACAAGGGAGAGTGGGACATAGAAGAAAAAGAAAAGAAACGGCAGATCAACTGGTCTAAAAAGGGAGTCTATTTAAAGGCTAGAGTATACAAATGAGTTTTAAGGTGAGACTTAAATGCTTCTACTGAGGTGGCATCTCGAACTGTTACCGGGAGGGCATTCCAGAGTACTGGAGCCCGAACGGAAAACGCTCTATAGCCCGCAGACTTTTTTGGGGCTTTGGGAATCACTAACAAGCCGGAGTCCTTTGAACGCAGATTTCTTGCCGGGACATATGGTACAATACAATCGGCAAGATAGGATGGAGCTAGACCGTGTAGTATTTTATACGTAAGTAGTAAAACCTTAAAGTCGCATCTTAAGTGCACAGGAAGCCAGTGCAGGTGAGCCAGTACAGGCGTAATGTGATCAAACATTCTTGTTCTTGTTAAAAGTCTAGCAGCCGCATTTTGTACCAACTGTAATCTTTTAATGCTAGACATGGGGAGACCCGAAAATAATACGTTACAGTAGTCGAGGCGAGACGTAACAAACGCATGGATAATGATCTCAGCGTCTTTAGTGGACAGAATGGAGCGAATTTTAGCGATATTACGGAGATGAAAGAAGGCCGTTTTAGTAACGCTTTTAATGTGTGCCTCAAAGGAGAGAGTTGGGTCGAAGATAATACCCAGATTCTTTACCGTGTCGCCTTGTTTAATTGTTTGGTTGTCAAATGTTAGAGTTGTATTATTAAATAGAGTTCGGTGTCTAGCAGGACCGATAATCAGCATTTCCGTTTTTTTGGCGTTGAGTTGCAAAAAGTTAGCGGACATCCATTGTTTAATTTCATTAAGACACGCCTCCAACTGACTACAATCCGGCGTGTTGGTCAGCTTTAGGGGCATGTAGAGTTGGGTGTCATCAGCATAACAGTGAAAGCTAATACCGTATTTGCGTATGATGTCACCTAGCGGCAGCATGTAGATGCTGAAGAGTGCAGGGCCAAGGACCGAACCCTGGGGAACTCCACACGTTACCTTAACGTAGTCCGAGGTCACATTGTTATGGGAGACACACTGCATCCTATCAGTAAGATAAGAGTTAAACCAAGACAGGGCTAAGTCTGACATACCAATTCGTGTTTTGATACGTTCTAATAAAATATTATGATCGACGGTATCGAAAGCAGCGCTAAGATCGAGGAGCAGCAACATAGATGACGCATCAGAATCCATCGTTAGCAATAGATCATTAGTCATTTTTGCGAGGGCTGTCTCCGTGGAGTGATTTGCCCTGAAACCGGATTGAAAGGTTTCACATAGATTGTTAGACGCTAAGTGTTCATTTAACTGCTCCGCAACAATTTTTTCGAGGATTTTTGAAATAAAGGGAAGGTGAGACACCGGTCGGTAGTTTACCATGAGGTCAGGATCGAGGTTAGGTCTTTTAAGAAGAGGATGAATAACCGCTTTTTTGAATGCTAGGGGAACAGTGCCCGAGGAAAGTGATACGTTTATAATATTTAGCACTGATGGACCTAATAATACAAAGAGCTCCTTGATCAGTTTCCCAGGAAGAGGGTCAAGTAAACATGTTGTCTGTTTTATTCCATTTACACGTTGTAACAATTCCTCTAATGTTATTTCCTCAAAACGAGAGAAACTATTTTGGAGGGCAGTATCCGCCGTATATACAATCGTGTCAGTGTTAATAGAACCCCGTTGTAGCTGGGACGCATTGTCTTTAATCTCCTTTCTAATGACTTCAATTTTCTTACTAAAGAATTGCATAAAAGTCATCAGCTGAGTGGGCTGAGCTACTGGAAGGAGTCCCTTGTTGGGTTAGCGATGCTACCGTACTAAACAAAAATTTAGGATCGTTTTTATTACGGTGGATGAGATTTGAGTAATATTTAGCTTTAGCTAAGGTAAGCATGCGTTTATAAGTTATTAAACCATCACTCCATGCTTGATGGTGCACCTCAAGTTTAGTCGTGCGCCATTTGCGTTCCAGCTTTCTACATAATAATTTCTGAGCTCTAGTTTCTTCTGTAAACCACGGGGTGCGCTTTTTTGGAGCCTTTTTTAACTTTAGCGGTGCTATGTTATCAATGGTTTCGCGCAGGGCAGCGTTAAAGTTGTTAGTGAGGTTATCAATAGAGCCCACATACTTTGGGAATGGTGCCATTACCGAGGGCAGTAGGTCAGCAAGAGTTGTCGTTGTGGCAGCATTAATGTTGCGGCTGCTATAGCAGTTATTATTATTATTAGTTTGACGAACATGCGTCCGAACCTCGAATTTTATAAGGTAATGATCGGACAATACTTTAGTATACGGGAGTATCGTAACTTTGGAAACGGTGATGTCCCTGACAAGCACTAGGTCTATCGTATTACCGTTGCGATGCGTGGGTTCATTTATTATTTGTGCGAGACCACAGCTATCAATTACAGTCTGGAGCGCTACGCACGGTGGGTCCGATGGGGTATTCATATGGATATTAAAGTCCCCCATTATGATTATATTATCGGCGTGTGTCACTAGATCAGCAACAAACTCTGAGAATTCATTGATAAAGTCCGAATAGGGCCCTGGGGGGCGGTAGATAACAGCCAGGTGTAGAGGCAGCGGTGTGACAGACCTCATAGTAAGCACCTCAAACGATTTATATTTATTATTTATGTTAGGACTAAGGTTAAAGTTTAAATACATTAAATACATGTTTAGTGTATAAATATAAGTGTATGAGAAACCAAACTTATGTAAAAAAATAAATAAAAGAAACCAAAAAAAAGGAAAAAGAGAGAGAGAGAGACGGAGAGGACCGGGCATATTAAGAGGGAACGTGCGCCCTCCTGTGGACTTCTGCCGCAACTGCACACATAAAGAAATTCATTATTTCCAAGTGTGCCTTATTTAGAGGATAATAAATACATGTTTACTGTATGAATATTAAATATATGATTGGTATATAATTACATATATGTTTGGTATATGATTATTAAATACATGTTCAGTGTATTAATATTAAATACATGTTTAGTGTATGAATATTAAATACATATTTAGTGTATGAATATTAGATACATGTTTAGTGTATGAATATTAAATACATGTTTGTGTATAAATATTAAATACATGTTTAGTGTATTAATATTAAATATATGTTTAGTTTATTAAACTTAAATACATGTTTTTGTATTAATATTAAATACATGTTTAGTGTATAAATATTAAATACAGGTTTAGTGGATGAATAATAAATAAATATTTAGTGTATTAATATTAAATACATGTTTAGTGTATAAATATTAAATACATGTTTAGTGTATGAATATTAAATACATGTTTAGTGTATTAATATTAAATATGTGTTTACTTTATTAAAATTAAATACATGTTTTTGTATTAATATTAAATATATGTTTAGTTTATTAAAATTAAATACATGTTTTTGTATTAATATTAAATACATGTTTAGTGTATTAATATTAAATACATGTTTAGTGTATGAATATTAAATACATGTTTAGTGTATTAATATTAAATACATGTTTAGTTTATTAAAATTAAATACATGTTTTTGTATTAATATTAAATACATGTTTAGTGTATAAATATTAAATACATGTTTAGTGTATGAATATTAAATACATGTTTAGTGTATAAATATTAAATACATGTTTCGTGTACGAATATTAAATACATGTATAGTGTATAAATATTAAATACATGTTTAATGTATGAATATTAAATACATGTTTAGTGTATGAATATTAAATACATTTTTAATGTATGAATATTAAATACATGTTTAGTGTATAAATATTAAATACATGTTTAATGTATGAATATTAAATACATGTTTAGTGTATGAATATTAAATACATGTTAAGTGTATGGATATTAAATACATATTTAGTGTATAAATATTAAATACATGATTAGTGTATTAATATTAAAAAAATGATTAGTGTATAAATATTAAATAAATGTTTAGTGTATTAATATTTAATACATGTTTAATGTATTAATATTAGATACATGTTTAGTGTATTAATATTAAATACATGTTTAGTGTATAAATAATAACTAAATGTTTAGTGTATGAATATTAAATACATGTTCAGTGTATAAATATTAAATACATGTTTAGTGTAATAATATTAAATATATGTTTAGTTTATTAAAATTAAATACATAATTTTGTATTAATATTAAATACATGGTTAGTGTATAAATATTAAATACATGTTTAGTGTATTAATATTAAATACATGTTTAGTGTATGAATATTAAATACATGTTTAGCGTATGAATATTAAATACATGTTTAGTGTATGAATATTCAATACATGTTTACTGTATAAATATTAAATACATGTTTAGTGTATTAATATTAAATACATGTTTAGTGTATTAATATTAAATACATGTTTAGTGTATAAATAATAACTACATGTTTAGTGTATGAATATTAAATACATGTTTAGTGTATAAATGTTAGATAGATGTTTAGTTTATGAATATTAAATACATGTTTAGTGTATTAATATTAAATATATATTTAGTTTATTACAATTAAATACATGTTTTTGTATTAATATTAAATACATGTTTAGTGTATTAATATCAAATACATGTTTAGTGTATGAATAATAACTACATGTTTAGTGTATGAATATTAAATACATGTTTAGTGTATGAATATTAAATACAAGTTTAGTGTGAAAATATTAAATACATGTTTAGTCTATTATTAAATTCCATTTTAGTGTATAATTATTAAATACATGTTTAGTGTATTAATATTAAATACATGTTTAGTGTATTAATATTAGATATATATTTAGTTTATTAATATTAAATAAATGTTTAGTGTATTAATATTAAATATATATTTAGTTTATTACAATTAAATACATGTTTTTGTATTAATATTAAATACATGTTTAGTGTATGAATAATAACTACATGTTTAGTGTATGGATATTAAATACATGTTTAGTGTATGAATATTAAATACAAGTTTAGTGTGAAAATATTAAATACATGTTTAGTCTATTATTAAATTCCATTTTAGTGTATAATTATTAAATACATGTTTAGTGTATTAAAATTAAATACATGTTTAGTGTATTAATATTAAATATATATTTAGTGTATTAATATTAAAAAAATGTTTAGTGTATAAATATTAAATACATGTTTAGTGTATGAATAATAACCACATGTTTAGGGTATTAATATTAAATACATGTTTAGTGTATTAATATTAAATACATGTTTAGTGTATGAATGTTAAATACATGTTTAGTGTATAAATATTAAATACATGTTTAGTGTATTAATATTAAATATATATTCAGTTTATTAAAATTAAATACATGTTTTTGTATTAATATTAAATACATGTTTAGTGTATAAATATTAAATACAGGTTTAGTGGATGAATAATAAATAAATATTTAGTGTATTAATATTAAATACATGTTTAGTGTATAAATATTAAATACATGTTTAGTGTATGAATATTAAATACATGTTTAGTGTATTAATATTAAATATGTGTTTACTTTATTAAAATTAAATACATGTTTTTGTATTAATATTAAATATATGTTTAGTTTATTAAAATTAAATACATGTTTTTGTATTAATATAAATACATGTTTAGTGTATTAATATTAAATACATGTTTAGTGTATGAATATTAAATACATGTTTAGTGTATTAATATTAAATACATGTTTAGTTTATTAAAATTAAATACATGTTTTTGTATTGATATTAAATACATGTTTAGTGTATAAATATTAAATACATGATTAATGTATTAATATTAAATATTTGTTTAGTTTATTAAAAATTAAAGACATGTTTTTGTATTAATATTGAATATATGTTTAGTGTATGAATATTAAATACATGTTCAGTGTATAAATAATAACTACATGTTTAGTGTGTGAATATTAAATACATGTTTAGTGTATAAATATTAAATACATGTTTAGTGTATTAATATTAAATATTTGTTTAGTTTATTAAAAATCAAATACATGTTTTTGTATTCATATTAAATACATGTTTAGTGTATAAATATTAAATACATGTTAGTGTATTAATATTAAATACAGGTTTAGTGTATGAATATTAAATACATGTTTAATGTATGAATATTAAATACATGTTTAGTGTATGAATATTAAATACATGTTTAATGTATGAATATTAAATACATGTTTAGTGTATAAATATTAAATACATGTTAAGTGTATGAATATTAAATACATATTTAGGGTATGAATATTAAATACATGATTAGTGTATTAATATTAAATACATGATTAGTGTATAAATATTAAATACATGTTTAGTGTATTAATATTAAATACATGTTTAGTGTATTAATATTAAATACATGTTTAGTGTATAAATATTAAATACATGTTTAGTGTATAAATATTAAATACATGTTTAGTGTATTAATATTAAATATATGTTTAGTTTATAAAAATTAAATACATGTTTTTGTATTAATATTAAATACATGTTTAGTGTATAAATATTAAATACATGTTTAGTGTATTGATATTAAATACATGTTTAGTGTATAAATATAAGTGTTTGAAAAACCAAACTTATGTAAAAAAAATAAAAGAAACAAAAAAAAGGAAAAAGAGAGAGAGAGAGACGGAGAGGACCGGACTTATTAAGAGGGAACGTGCGCCCTCCTGTGGACTTCTGCCGCAACTGCACACATAAAGAAATTCATTATTTCCAAGTGTGCCTTATTTAGAGGATAATAAATACATGTTTACTGTATGAATATTAAATATATGATTAGTATATGATTACATATACGTTTAGTATATGATTATTAAATACATGTTCAGTGTATTAATATTAAATACATGTTTAGTGTATGAATATTAAATACATGTTTAGTGTATAAATATTAAATACATGTTTAGTGTATGAATATTAAATAAATGTTTAGTGTATCAATATATAATACACATTTAGTGTATGAATATTAAATACATGTTTAGTTTATGAATATTAAATACATGTTTAATGGATAAATAATGAATACATATTTAGTGTATTAATATTAAATACATGTTTAGTGTATAAATATTAAATACATGTTTAGTGTATAAATATTAAATACATGTTTAGTGTATTAATATTAAATATGTGTTTATTTTATTAAAATTAAATAAATGTTTTTGTATTAATATTAAATACATGTTAAGTGTATGAATAATAACTACAGGTTTAGTGTATAAATATTAAATACATGTTTAGTGTATAAATGTTAAATACATGTTTAGTGTATTAATATTAAATATATATTTAGTTTCTTAAAATTAAATACATGTTTTGTATTAATATTAAATACATGTTTAGTGTATAAATATTAAATACATGTTTAGTGTATAATATTAAATACATGTTTAGTGTATAAATATTAAATACATGTTTAATGTATGAATATTAAATACATTTTTAGTGTATAAATATTAAATATATGTTTAGTTTATTAAAATTAAATACATGTTTTTGTATTAATATTAAATACATGTTTAGTGTATAAATGTTAAATACATGTTTAGTGTATAAATATTAAACATATGTTTAGTTTATTAAAATTAAATACATGTTTTTGTATTAATAATAAATACATGTTTAGTGTATTAATATTAAATACATGTTTAGTGTATTAATATTAAATACATGTTTAGTGTATTAATATTAAATACATGTTTAGTGTATAAATGTTAAATACATGTTTAGTGTATAAATATTAAATATATGTTTAGTTTATTAAAATTAAATACATGTTTTTGTATTAATATTAAATACATGTTTAGTGTATGAATGTTAAATACATGTTTAGTGTATGAATATTAAATGTTTAGTTTATTAAAATTAAATACATGTTTAGTGTATAAATAATAACTACATGTTTAGTGTATTAATATTAAATATATGTTTAGTTTATTAAAATTGAATACATGTTTTTGTATTAATATTAAATACATATTAAGTGTAAGAATAATAATTACATGTTTATTGAATGAATATTAAATACATGATTAGTGTATACATATTTAATACATGTTTACTGTATTAATATTAAATACATGTTTAGTGTATAAATATTAAATACATGTTTAGTTTATAAATATTAAATAAATGTTTAGTGTATTAATATTAAATACAAGTTTAGTGTATAAATATAGGTGTATTAGTAACCAAACTTATGTAAAAAAAAAATAAAATAAACAAAAAAAAATTGAAAAAGAGAGAGAGAAAGAGACGGAGAGGACCAGACTTATTAAGAGGGAACGTGCGCCCTCCTGTGGACTTCTGCCGCAACTGCACACATAATGAAATTCATTATTTCCAAGTGTGCCTTATTTAGAGGATAATAAATACATGTTTACTGTATGAATATTAAATATATGATTAGTATACAATTACATATATGTTTGGTATATGATTATGAAATACATGTTCAGTGTATTAATATTAAATACATGTTTAGTGTATGAATATTAAATACATGTTTAGTGTATAAATATTAAATACATGTTTAGTGCATAAATATTACATACATGTTTAGTGTATTAATATTGAATCAATGTTTAGTGTATGAATATTAAATACATGTTTAGTGTATAAATATCAAATACATGTTTAGTGTATGAATATTAAATACATGTTTAGTGTATAAATATTAAATACATGTTTACTGTATGAATATTAAATATAATATTAGTGTATAATTACATATACGTTTAGTATATGATTATTAAATACATGTTCAGTGTATTAATATTTAATACATGTTTAGTGTATGAATATTAAATACATGTTTAGTGTTTAAATATTAAATACATGTTTAGTGCATAAATATTACATACATGTTTAGTGTATTAATATTGAATCAATGTTTAGTGTATGAATATTAAATACATGTTTAGTGTATAAATATCAAATACATGTTTAGTGTATGAATATTAAATACATGTTTAGTGTATAAATATTAAATACATGTTTAATGTATGAATATTAAATACATGTTTATTTTATAAATATTAAATACATGTTAAGTGTATAAATGTTAAATACAAATTTAGTGTATAAATATTAAATACATGATTAGTGTATTAATATTAAATACATGATTAGTGTTTAAATATTAAATACATGTTTAGTGTATGAATATTAAATACATGTTTAGTGTATTAATATTAAATACATGTTTAGTGTATACATAATAACTACATATTTAGTTAATGAATAATAAATACATGTTTAGAGTATTAATATTAAATACATGTTTAGTGTATTAATATTAAATACATGTTTAGTGTATAAATGTTAAATACATGTTTAGTGTATGAATATTAAATACATGTTTAGTGTATTAATATTAAATACATGTTTAGTGTATTAATATTACATATATGTTTAGTTTATTAAAATTAAATACATGTTTTTGTAATAATATTAAATAAATGTTTAGTGTATTAATATTAAAAACATGTTTAGTGTATAAATGTTAAATACATGTTTAGTGTATAATTATTAAATACATGTTTAGTGTATTAATATTAAATATATGTTTAGTTTATTGAAATTAAATACATGTTTTTGTATTAATATTAAATACATGTTTAGTGTATTAATATTAAATACATGTTTAATGTATAAATGTTAAATACATGTTTAGTGTATAAATATTAAATACATGTTTAGTGTATTAATATTAAATATGTTTAGTTTATTAAAATTAAATACATGTTTTTGTATTAATATTAAATACATGTTTAGTGTATGAATATTAAAAACATGTTTAGTGTATAAATGTTAAATAGATGTTTAGTGTATAAATATTAAATACATGTTCAGTGTATTAATATTAAATACATGTTTAGTGTATGAATATTAAATACATGTTTGGTGTATAAATGTTAAATACATGTTTAGTTTATGAATATTAAATACATGTTTAGTGTATGAATATTAAATATATATTTAGTTTATTAAAATTAAATACATGTTTTTGTATTAATATTAAATACATGTTTAGTGTATAAATATTAAATACATGTTAAGTGTATGAATATTAAATACATGTTTAGTGTAGTAATATTAAATACAAGTTTAGTGTGAAAATATTAAATACATGTTTAGTGTATTAATATTGAATACATGTTTAGTGTATGAAGAATAATTACATGTTTAGTGTATGAATATTAAATACATGTTAAGTGTATGAATATTAAATACAAGTTTAGTATGAAAATATTAAATACATGTTTAGTCTATTATTAAATTCCATTTTAGTGTATAATTATTAAATACATGTTAGTGTATTAATATTAAATACATGTTTAGTGTATTAATATTAAATATATATTTAGTTTATTAAAATTAAATACATGTTTTTGTATTAATATTAAATACATGTTTAGTGTATGAACATTAAATACATGTTTAGTGCATTAATATTAAATACACGTTTAGTGTAAAAATATTAAATACATGTTTAGTGTATTAATATTAAATATATATTTAGTTTTTTAAAATTAAATACATGTTTTTGTATTAATATTAAATACATGTTTAGTGTTTAAATATTTAATACATGTTTACTGTATTAATATTAAATACATGTTTAGTGTATGAATAATAACTACATGTATAGTTTGTAAATATTAAATATATGTTTAGTTTATTAAAATTAAATACATGTTTTTGTATTAATATTAAATACATGTTTAGTGTATTAATATTAAATACATGTTTAGTGTATTAATATTAAATACATGTTTAGTGTATTAATATTAAATACATGTTTAGTGTATAAATATTAAATATATGTTTATTTTATTAAAATTAAATACATGTTTTTGTATTAAAATTAAATACATGTTTAGTGTATTAATATTAAAAACATTTTTAGTGTATAAATGTTAAATACATGTTTAGTGTATAAATGTTAAATACATGTTTAGTGTATTAAAATTAAATACATGTTTTTGTATTAATATTAAATACATGTTTAGTGTATTAATATTAAAAACATGTTTAGTGTATAAATGTTAAATACATGTTTAGTGTATAAATGTTAAATACATGTTTAGTGTATTAATATTAAATATATGTTTAGTGTATTAAAATTAAATACATGTTTTGTATTAATATTAAATACATGTTTAGTGTATAAATATTAAATACATGTTTAGTGTATTAATATTAAATCAATGTTTAGTGTATAAATATTAAATACATGTTTAGTGTATAAATATCAAATACATGTTTAGTGTATGAATATTAAATACATGTTTAGTGTATAAATATTAAATACATGTTTAGTGTAGGAATATTAAATACATGTTTAATGTATAAATATTAAATACATGTTTAGTGTATGAATATTAAATACATGTTTCGTGTATGAATATTAAATACATGTTTAGTGTATAAATATTAAATACATGTTTAGTGTATGAATATTAAATACATGTTTAGTGTATAAATATTAAATACATGTTTAGTGTATGAATATTAAATACATGTTTGGTGTATAAATATTAAATACATGTTTAGTGTATTAATATTAAACATATGTTAGTTTATTAAACTTAAATACATGTTTTTGTATTAATATTAAATAGATGTTTAGTGTATGAATATTAAATACACGTTTAGTGTATGAATATTAAATACATGTTTAGTTTATGAATATTAAATACATGTTTAGTGGATAAATAATAAATAAATATTTAGTGTATTAATATTAAATACATGTTTAGTGTATAAAAATTAAATACATGTTTAGTGTATAAATATCAAATACATGTTTAGTGTATTAATATTAAATATGTGTTTACTTTATTAAAATTAAATACATGTTTTTGTATTAATATTAAATACATGTTTAGTGTATGAATATTAAATACATGTTTAGTTTATGAATATTAAATACATGATTAGTGGATATATAATAAATACATATTTATCGTATTAATATTAAATACATGTTTAGTGTATAAATATTAAATACATGTTTAGTGTATTAATATTAAATACATGTTTAGTGTATACATATTAAATACAGGTTTAGTGTATTAATATTAAATACATGTTTAGTGTATGAATAATAACTACATGTTTAGTGTATGAATATTAAATACATGTTTAGTGTATTAATATTAAATGTTTAGTTTATTAAAATTAAATACATGTTTTTGTATTAATATTAAATACATGTTTAGTGTATTAATATTAAAAACATGTTTAGTGTATAAATGTTGAATACATGTTTAGTGTATGAATGTTAAATACATGTTTAGTGTATTAATATTAAATATATGTTTAGTTTATTAAAAATAAATACGTGTTTTTGTATTAATATTAAATACATATTAAGTGTAAGAATAATAACTACATGTTTATTGTATGAATATTTAATACATGTTTACTGTATTAATATTAAAAACAAATTTAGTGTATTAATAATAACTACATGTTTAGTGTATGAATATTAAATACATGTTCGGTGTATAAATATTAAATACATGTTTAGTGTCTTAATATTAAATAAATGTTTAGTTTATTAAAATTAAATACATGTTTTTGTATTAATATTAAATACATGTTTAGTGTATAAATATTAAATACATGTTTAGTGTATTAATATTAAATACATGTTTAGTGTATAAATGTTAAATACATGTTTAGTGTATGAATATTAAATATATGTTTAGTTTATCAAAATTAAATACATGTTTTTGTATTAATATTAAATACATGTTTAGTGTATAAATATTAAATATATGTTTAGTTTATTAAAATTAAATACATGTTTTTGTATTAATATTAAATATATCTTTAGTTTATTAAAATTAAATACATGTTTTTGTATTAATATTAAATACATGTTTAGTGTATGAATATTAAATACATGTTTAGTGTATGAATATTAAATACATGTTTAGTGTATTAATATTAAATATATGTTTAGTGTATAAATATTAAATACATGTTTAGTGTATTAATATTAAATACATGTTTAGTGTATGAATATTAAATATATGTTTAGTTTATTAAAATTAAATACATGTTTTTGTATTAATATTAAATATATATTTAGTTTATTACAATTAAATACATGTTTTTGTATTAATATTAAATACATGTTTAGTGTATGAATAATAACTACATGTTTAGTGTATGAATATTAAATACATGTTTAGTGTATGAATATTAAATATATATTTAGTTTATGAATATTAAATACATGTTTAGTGTATTAATATTAAACACATGTTTAGTGTATGAATATTAAATACACTTCTAGTGTATGAATATTAAATACACGTTTAGTGTAAAAATGTTAAATACATGTTTAGTGTATTAATATTAAATATATATTTAGTTTATGAATATTAAATACATGTTTAGTGGATATATAATAAATACATATTTAGTGTATTAATATTAAATACATGTTTAGTGTATAAATATTAAATACATGTTTAGTGTATGAATAATAACTACATGTTTAGTGTATTAATATTAAACACATGTTTAGTGTATGAATATTAAATACACTTCTAGTGTATGAATATTAAATACACGTTTAGTGTAAAAATGTTAAATACATGTTTAGTGTATTAATATTAAATATATATTTAGTTTATTAAAATAAATACATGTTTTTGTATTAATATTAAATACATGTTTAGTGTATAAATATTTAATACATGTTTACTGTATTAATATTAAATACATGTTTAGTGTATAAATAATAACTACATGTTTAGTGTATGAATATTAAATACATGTTTAGTGTATAAATATTAAATACATGTTTAGTGTATTAATATTCAATTTATGTTTAGTTTATTAAAATTAAATACATGTTTTTGTATTAATATTAAATACATATTAAGTGTAAAAATAATAACTACATGTTTATTGAATGAATATTAAATACATGTTTAGTGTATAAATATTTAATACATGTTTACTGTATTAATATTAAAAACATGTTTAGTGTATGAATAATAACTACATGTTTAGTGTATGAATATTAAATACATGTTTAGTGTATGAATATTAAATACACGTTTAGTGTATTAATATTAAATATATATTTAGTTCATTCAAATTAAATACATGATTTGTATTAATATTAAATACATGTTTAGTGTATAAATATTAAATACATGTTTAGTGTATAAATATTAAATACATGTTTAGTGTATTAATATTAAATACATGTTTAGTGTATAAATATAAGTGTATGAGAAACCAAACTTATGTAAAAAAAAATAAAAGAAACAAAAAAAAAGGAAAAAGAGAGAGAGAGAGACAGAGAGGACAGGACTTATTAAGAGGGAACGTGCGCCCTCCTGTGGACTTCTTTCGCAACTGCCCACATAAAGAAATTCATTATTTCCAAGTGTGCCTTATTTAGAGGATAATAAATACATGTTTACTGTATGAATTAAATATATGATTATTATATAATTACATCTATGTTTGGTATATGATTATTAAATACATGTTCAGTGTATTAATATTAAATACGTGTTTAGTGTATGAATATGAAATACATGTTTAGTTTATGAATATTAAATACATGTTTAGTGTATAAATGTTAAATACATGTTTAGTTTATGAATATTAAATACTTGTTTAGTGTATTAATATTAAATATATATTTAGTTTATTACAATTAAATACATGTTTTTGTATTAATATTAAATACATGTTTAGTGTATTAATATTAAATACATGTTTAGTGTATGAATATTAAATACATGTTTAATGTAAAAATATTAAATACATGTTTAGTGTATTAATATTAAATACATGTTTAGTGTATGAATAATAACTACATGTTTAGTGTATGAATATTAAATACATGTTTAGTGTATAAATATTAAATACATGTTTAGTGTATTAATATTAAATACATGTTTAGTGTATAAATGTTAAATACATGTTTAGTGTATAAATATTAAATATATGTTTAGTTTATTAAAATTAAATACATGTTTTTGTATTAATATTAAATACATGTTTAGTGTATAAATATTAAATACATGTTTAGTGTATTAATATTAAATACATGTTTAGTGTATAAATGTTAAATACATGTTTAGTGTATTAATATTAAATATATGTTTAGTTTATTAAAATTAAATACATGTTTTTGTATTAATATTAAATATATGCTTAGTTTATTCAAATTAAATACATGTTTTTGCATGAATATTAAATACATGTTTAGTGTATGAATATTAAATACATGTTTAGTGTATTAATATTAAATATATCTTTAGTTTATTAAAATTAAATACATGTTTTTGTATTAATATTAAATACATGTTTTTGTATTAATATTAAATACATGTTTAGTGTATAAATATTAAATACATGTTTAGTGAATTAATATTAAATACATGTTTAGTGTATAAATATAAGTGTATGAGAAACCAAACTTATGTAAAAAAAAATAAAAGAAACAAAAAAAAGGAAAAAGAGAGAGAGAGAGACGGAGAGGACCGGACTTATTAAGAGGGAACGTGCGCCCTCCTGTGGACTTCTGCCGCAACTGCACACATAAAGAAATTCATTATTTCCAAGTGTGCCTTATTTAGAGGATAATAAATACATGTTTACTGTATGAATATTAAATATATGATTAGTATATAATTACATATATGTTTGGTATATGATTATTAAATACATGTTCAGTGTATTAATATTAAATACATGTTTAGTGTATGAATATGAAATACATGTTTAGTTTATGAATATTGAATACATGTTTAGTGGATATATAATAAATACATATTTAGTGTATTAATATTAAATACATGTTTAGTGTATAAATATTAAATACATGTTTAGTGTATTAATATCAAATACATGTTTAGTGTATAAATAATAACTACATGTTTAGTGTATGAATATTAAATACATGTTTAGTGTATAAATGTTAAATACATTTTTAGTTTATGAATATTAAATACATGTTTAGTGTATTAATATTAAATATATATTTAGTTTATTACAATTAAAAACATGTTTTTGTATCAATATTAAATACATGTTTAGTGTATGAATAATAACTACATGTTTAGTGTATGAATATTAAATACATGTTGAGTGTGAAAATATTAAATACATGTTTAGTCTATTATTAAATTCCATTTTAGTGTATAATTATTAAATACATGTTTAGTGTATTAATATTAAATACATGTTTAGTGTATTAATATTAAATATATATTTAGTTTATGAATATTAAATACATGTTTAGTGGATGTATAATAAATACATATTTAGTGTATTAATATTAAATACATGTTTAGTGTATAAATATTAAATACATGTTTAGTGTATGAATATTAAATATATGATTAGTATATAATTACATATATGTTTGGTATATGATTATTAAATACATGTTCAGTGTATTAATATCAAATACATGTTTAGTGTATGAATATTAAATACATGTTTAGTGTATGAATATTAAATACATGTTTAGTGTATGAATATTAAATACATGTTTAGTTTATAAATATTAAATACATGTTTAGTGTATGAATATTAAATACATGTTTAAATATGAATATTAAATACATGTTTAGTGTATAAATATTAAATACATGTTTTGTGTACGAATATTAAATACATGTTTAGTGTATAAATATTAAATACATGTTTAATGTATGAATATTAAATACATGTTTAGTGTATTCATATTAAATACATTTTTAATGTATGAATATTAAATACATGTTTAGTGTATTAATATTAAATACATGTTTAGTGTATTAATATTAGATATATATTTAGTTTATTAATATTAAATACATGTTTAGTGTATTAATATTAAATATATATTTAGTTTATTACAATTAAATACATGTTTTTGTATTAATATTAAATACATGTTTAGTGTATGAATAATAACTACATGTTTAGTGTATGGATATTAAATACATGTTTAGTGTATGAATATTAAATACAAGTTTAGTGTGAAAATATTAAATACATGTTTAGTCTATTATTAAATTCCATTTTAGTGTATAATTATTAAATACATGTTTAGTGTATTAAAATTAAATACATGTTTAGTGTATTAATATTAAATATATATTTAGTGTATTAATATTAAATAAATGTTTAGTGTATAAATATTAAATACATGTTTACTGTATGAATATTAAATATATGATTAGTATATAATTACATATATGTTTGGTATATGATTATTAAATACATGTTCAGTGTATTAATATCAAATACATGTTTAGTGTATGAATATTAAATACGTGTTTAGTGTATGAATATTAAATACATGTTTAGTGTATGAATATTAAATACATGTTTAGTTTATAAATATTAAATACATGTTTAGTGTATGAATATTAAATACATGTTTAAATATGAATATTAAATACATGTTTAGTGTATAAATATTAAATACATGTTTCGTGTACGAATATTAAATACATGTTTAGTGTATAAATATTAAATACATGTTTAATGTATGAATATTAAATACATGTTTAGTGTATTCATATTAAATACATTTTTAATGTATGAATATTAAATACATGTTTAGTGTATTAATATTAAATACATGTTTAGTGTATTAATATTAGATATATATTTAGTTTATTAATATTAAATACATGTTTAGTGTATTAATATTAAATATATATTTAGTTTATTACAATTAAATACATGTTTTTGTATTAATATTAAATACATGTTTAGTGTATGAATAATAACTACATGTTTAGTGTATGGATATTAAATACATGTTTAGTGTATGAATATTAAATACAAGTTTAGTTTGAAAATATTAAATACATGTTTAGTCTATTATTAAATTCCATTTTAGTGTATAATTATTAAATACATGTTTAGTGTATTAATATTAAATACATGTTTAGTGTATTAATATTAGATACATATTTAGTTTATTAATATTAAATACATGTTTAGTGTATTAATATTAAATATATATTTAGTTTATTACAATTAAATACATGTTTTTGTATTAATATTAAATACATGTTTAGTGTATGAATAATAACTACATGTTTAGTGTATGGATATTAAATACATGTTTAGTGTATGAATATTAAATACAAGTTTAGTGTGAAAATATTAAATACATGTTTAGTCTATTATTAAATTCCATTTTAGTGTATAATTATTAAATACATGTTTAGTGTATTAAAATTAAATACATGTTTAGTGTATTAATATTAAATATATATTTAGTGTATTAATATTAAATAAATGTTTAGTGTATAAATATTAAATACATGTTTACTGTATGAATATTAAATATATGATTAGTATATAATTACATATATGTTTGGTATATGATTATTAAATACATGTTCAGTGTATTAATATCAAATACATGTTTAGTGTATGAATATTAAATACATGTTTAGTGTATGAATATTAAATACATGTTTAGTGTATGAATATTAAATACATGTTTAGTTTATAAATATTAAATACATGTTTAGTGTATGAATATTAAATACATGTTTAAATATGAATATTGAATACATGTTTAGTGTATAAATATTAAATACATGTTTCGTGTACGAATATTAAATACATGTTTAGTGTATAAATATTAAATACATGTTTAATGTATGAATATTAAATACATGTTTAGTGTATTCATATTAAATACATGTTTAGTGTATGAATATTAAATACATGTTTAGTGTATGAATATTAAATACATGTTTAGTTTATAAATATTAAATACATGTTTAGTGTATGAATATTAAATACATGTTTAAATATGAATATTAAATACATGTTTAGTGTATAAATATTAAATACATGTTAAGTGTATAAATATTAAATACATATTTAGTGTATAAATGTTAAATACATGATTAGTGTATTAATATTAAATACATGATTAGTGTATAAATATTAAATACATGTTTAGTTCATAAATATTAAATACATGTTTAGTGTATTAATATTAAATACATGTTTAGTGTATGAATAATAACTACATGTTTAGTTTATAAATATTAAATACAGGTTTAGTGTATAAATATTGTTTAGTTTATGAATATTAAATACATGTTTAGTGTATAAATATTAAATATATGTTTAGTTTATTAAAATTAAATACATGTTTTTGTATTAAAATTAAATACATGTTTAGTGTATAAATATTAAATACATGTTTAGTGTATTAATATTAAATACATGTTTAATGTATAAATGTTAAATACATGTTTAGTGTATTAATATTAAATATATGTTTAGTTTATTAAAATTAAATACATGTTTTTGTATTAATATTAAATACATGTTTAGTGTATTAATATTAAATACATGTTTAGTGTATGAATATTAAATACATGTTTAGTGTATGAATATTAAATACATGTTTAGTGTATTAATATTAAATATATGTTTAGTTTATTAAAATTAAATACATGTTTTTGTATTAATATTAAATACATGTTTAGTGTATTAATATTAAATACATGTTTAGTGTATGAATATTAAATACATGTTTAGTGTATGAATATTAAATACATGTTTAGTGTATTAATATTAAATATATGTTTAGTTTATTAAAATTAAATACATGTTTTTGTATTAATATTAAATACATGATCAGTGTATTAATATTAAATACATGTTTAGTGTATTAATATTAAATACATGTTTAGTGTATTAATATTAAATACATGTTTAGTGTATTAATATTAAATACATGTTTAGTGTATAAATATTAAATACATGTTTAGTTTATAAATATTAAATACAAGTTCAGTGTATTAATATTAAATACATGTTTAGTGTATAAATATAAGTGTATGAGAAACCAAACTTATGTAAAAAAAAAATAAAAGAAACAAAAAAAAAGGAAAAAGAGAGCGAGAGAGACGGAGAGGACCGGGCATATTAAGAGGGAACGTGCGCCCTCCTGTGGACTTCTGCCGCAACTGCACACATAAAGAAATTCATTATTTCCAAGTGTGCCTTATTTAGAGGATAATAAATACCTGTTTACTGTATGAATATTAAATATATGATTAGTATATAATTACATATATGTTTGGTATATGATTATTAAATACATGTTCAGTGTATTAATATTAAATACATGTTTAGTGTATGAATATTAAATACATGTTTAGTGTATAAATATTAAATACATGTTTAGTGTATGAATATTAAATACATGTTTGGTGTATAAATATTAAATACATGTTTTGTGTATTAATATTAAATATATGTTTAGTTTATTAAAATTAAATACATGTTTTTGTATTAATATTAAATACATGTTATGTGTATAAATATTAAATACAGGTTTAGTGTATTAATATTAAATACATGTTTAGTGTATAAATAATAACTACATGTTTAGTGTATGAATATTAAATACATGTTTAGTGTATAAATGTTAAATACATGTTTATTTTATGAATATTAAATACATGTTTAGTGTATTAATATTAAATATAAATTTAGTTTATTAAAATTAAATACATGTTTTGTATTAATATTAAATACATGTTTAGTGTATAAATATTAAATACATGTTTAGTGTATTAATATTAAATACATGTTTAGTGTATGAATATTAAATACATGTTTAGTGTATAAATATTAAATACATGTTTAGTGTATTAATATTAAATACATGTTCAGTGTATTAATATTAAATACATGTTTAGTGTATGAATATTAAATACATGTTTAGTGTATAAATATTAAATACATGTTTACTGTATGAAAATTAAATATATGATTAGTGTATAATTACATATACATTTAGTATATGATTATTAAATACATAATCAGCGTATTAATATTAAATACATGTTTAGTGTATGAATATTAAATACATGTTTAGTGTATAAATATTAAATACATGTTTAGTGTATGAATATTAAATACATGTTTAATGTATACATATTAAATACATGTTTAGTGTATTAATATTAAATATATGTTTAGTTTATTAAACTTAAATACATGTTTTTGTATTAATATTAAATACATGTTTAGTGTATGAATATTAAATACATGTTTAGTTTATGAATATTAAATACATGTCTAGTGGATATATAATAAATACATATTTAGTGTATAAATATTAAATACATGTTTAGTGTATAAATATTAAATACATGTTTAGTGTATTAATATTAAATACATGTTTAGTGTATAAATATTAAATACAGGTTTAGTGTATAAATATTGTTTAGTTTATGAATATTAAATACATGTTTAGTGTATTAATATTAAATTTTTATTTAGTGTATTAAAATTAAATACATGTTTTTGTATTAATATTAAATACATGTTTAGTGTATAAATATTAAATACATGTTTAGTGTATTAATATTAAATATAAATTTAGTTTATTAAAATTAAATACATGTTTTGTATTAATATTAAATACATGTTTAGTGTATAAATATTAAATACATGTTTAGTGTATTAATATTAAATACATGTTTAGTGTATGAATATTAAATACATGTTTAGTGTATAAATATTAAATACATGTTTAGTGTAATAATATTAAATACATGTTCAGTTAATTAATATAAAATACATGTTTAGTGTATGAATATTAAATACATGTTTAGTTTATAAATATTAAATACATGTTTAGTGTATTAATATTAAATACATGTTTAGTGTATGAATAATAACTACATGTTTAGTGTATAAATATTAAATACAGGTTTAGTGTATTAATATGAAATACATGTTTAGTGTATGAATAATAACTACATGTTTAGTGTATGAATATTAAATACATGTTTAGTATATAAATATTGTTTAGTTTATGAATATTAAATACATGTTTAGTGTATTAATATTAAATTTATATTTAGTTTATTAAAATTAAATACATGTTTTTGTATTAATATTAAATACATGTTTAGTGTATAAATATTAAATACATGTTTAGTTTATAAATATTAAATACATGTTTAGTGTATTAATATTAAATACATGTTTAGTGTATGAATAATAACTACATGTTTAGTGTATTAATATTAAATACATGTTTAGTGTATGAATAATAACTACATGTTTAGTGTATGAATATTAAATCCATGTTTAGTGTATGAATATTAAATACAAGTTTAGTGTGAGAATATTAAATACATGTTTAGTCTATTATTAAATTCCATTTTAGTGTATAATTATTAAATACATGTTTAGTGTATTGATATCAAATACATGTTTAGTGTAATAATATTAAATATATGTTTAGTTTATTAAAATTAAATACATGTTTAATGTATGAATATTAAATACATGTTTAGTGTATGAATATTAAATACATGTTTAGTGTATTAATATTAAATACATGTTTAGTGTATGAATATTAAATACATGTTTAGCGTATGCATATTAAATACATGTTTAGTGTATGAATATTCAATACATGTTTACTGTATAAATATTAAATACATGTTTAGTGTATTAATATTAAATACATGTTTAGTATATTAATATTAAATACATTTTTAGTTTATGAATATTAAATACATGTTTAGTGTATTAATATTAAATATATATTTAGTTTATTACAATTAAATACATTTTTCTGTATTAATATTAAATACATGTTTAGTGTATTAATATTAACTACATGTTTAGTGTATTAATGTTAAATACATGTTTAGTGTATGAATACTAACTACATGTTTAGTGTATGAATATTAAATACATGTTTAGTGTATAAATATTAAATACATGTTTAAAATATGAATATTAAATACACGTTTAGTGTATGAATATTAAATACATGTTTAGTTTATGAATATTAAATACATGTTTAGTGGATATATAATAAATACATCTTTAGTGTATTAATATTAAATACATGTTTAGTGTATAAATATTAAATACATGTTTAGTGTATTAATATTAAATACATGTTTAGTGTATGAATAATAACTACATGTTTAGTGTATGAATATTAAATACATGTTTAGTGTATTAATATTAAATGTTTAGTTTATTACAATTAAATACATGTTTTTGTATTAATATTAAATACATGTTTAGTGTATTAATATTAAAAACATGTTTAGTGTATAAATGTTAAATACATGTTTAGTGTATGATTGTTAAATACATGTTTAGTGTATTAATATTAAATGTATGTTTAGAGTATTAAAATTAAATACATGTTTTTGTATTAATATTAAATACATGTTTAGTGTATAAATATTAAATATATGTTTAGTTTAATAAAAATAAATACATGTTTTTGTATTAATATTAAATACATATTAAGTGTAAGAATAATAACTACATGTTTATTGTATGAATATTAAATACATGTTTAGTGTATGAATATTAAATACATGTTTAGTGTATGAATATTCAATACATGTTTACTGTATGCATATTAAATACATATTTAGTGTATTAATATTAAATATATGTTTAGTTTATTAAACTTAAATACATGTTTTTGTATTAATATTAAATACATGTTTAGTGTATGAATATTAAATACACGTTTAGTGTATGCATATTAAATACATGTTTAGTTTATGAATATTAAATACATGTTTAGTGGATATATAATAAATACATATTTAGTGTATTAATATTAAATACATGTTTTGTGTATAAATATTAAATACATGTTTAGTGTATTAATATTAAATACATTTTTAGTGTATAAATATTAAATACAGGTTTAGTGTATTAATATTAAATACATGTTTAGTGTATGAATATTAAATACATGTTTAGTGTATTAATATTAAATGTTTAGTTTATTAAAATTAAATACATGTTTTTTTATTAATATTAAATACATGTTTAGTGTATTAATATTAAAAACATGTTTAGTGTATAAATGTTAAATACATGCTTAGTGTATTAATATTAAATATATGTTTAGTGTATTAAAATTAAATACATGTTTTTGTATTAATATTAAATACATGTTTAGTGTATGAATGTTAAAGACATGTTTAGTGTATTAATATTAAATATATGTTTAGTGTATTAAAATTAAATACATGTTTTTGTATTAATATTAAATACATGTTTAGTGTATAAATATTAAATACATGTTTAGTTTATAAATATTAAATACATGTTTAGTGTATTAATATTAAATACATGTTTAGTGTATGAATAATAACTACATGTTTAGTGTATTAATATTAAATACATGTTTAGTGTATGAATAATAACTACATGTTTAGTGTATGAATATTAAATCCATGTTTAGTGTATGAATATTAAATACAAGTTTAGTGTGAGAATATTAAATACATGTTTAGTCTATTATTAAATTCCATTTTAGTGTATAATTATTAAATACATGTTTAGTGTATTAATATCAAATACATGTTTAGTGTAATAATATTAAATATATGTTTAGTTTATTAAAATTAAATACATGTTTAATGTATGAATATTAAATACATGTTTAGTGTATGAATATTAAATACATGTTTAGTGTATTAATATTAAATACATGTTTAGTGTATGAATATTAAATACATGTTTAGCGTGTGCATATTAAATACATGTTTAGTGTATGAATATTCAATACATGTTTACTGTATAAATATTAAATACATGTTTAGTGTATTAATATTAAATACATGTTTAGTGTATTAATATTAAATACATTTTTAGTTTATGAATATTAAATACATGTTTAGTGTATTAATATTAAATATATATTTAGTTTATTACAATTAAATACATTTTTCTGTATTAATATTAAATACATGTTTAGTGTATTAATATTAACTACATGTTTAGTGTATTAATGTTAAATACATGTTTAGTGTATGAATACTAACTACATGTTTAGTGTATGAATATTAAATACATGTTTAATGTATAAATATTAAATACATGTTTAAAATATGAATATTAAATACACGTTTAGTGTATTAATATTAAATACATGTTTAGTGTATAAATATTAAATACATGTTTAGTGTATTAATATTAAATACATGTTTAGTGTATAAATATTAAATACAGGTTTAGTGTATTAATATTAAATACATGTTTAGTGTATGAATAATAACTACATGTTTAGTGTATGAATATTAAATACATGTTTAGTGTATTAATATTAAATGTTTAGTTTATTAAAATTAAATACATGTTTTTGTATTAATATTAAATACATGTTTAGTGTATTAATATTAAAAACGTGTTTAGTGTATAAATGTTAAATACATGTTTAGTGTATGATTGTTAAATACATGTTTAGTGTATTAATATTAAATGTATGTTTAGAGTATTAAAATTAAATACATGTTTTTGTATTAATATTAAATACATGTTTAGTGTATAAATATTAAATATATGTTTAGTTTAATAAAAATAAATACATGTTTTTGTATTAATATTAAATACATATTAAGTGTAAGAATAATAACTACATGTTTATTGTACGAATATTAAATACATGTTTAGTGTATGAATATTAACTACATGTTTAGTGTATGAATATTCAATACATGTTTACTGTATGCATATTAAATACATATTTAGTGTATTAATATTAAATATATGTTTAGTTTATTAAACTTAAATACATGTTTTTGTATTAATATTAAATACATGTTTAGTGTATGAATATTAAATACACGTTTAGTGTATGTATATTAAATACATGTTTAGTTTATGAATATTAAATACATGTTTAGTGGATATATAATAAATACATATTTAGTGTATTAATATTAAATACATGTTTTGTGTATAAATATTAAATACATGTTTAGTGTATTAATATTAAATACATTTTTAGTGTATAAATATTAAATACAGGTTTAGTGTATTAATATTAAATACATGTTTAGTGTATGAATATTAAATACATGTTTAGTGTATTAATATTAAATGTTTAGTTTATTAAAATTAAATACATGTTTTTTTATTAATATTAAATACATGTTTAGTGTATTAATATTAAAACATGTTTAGTGTATAAATGTTAAATACATGCTTAGTGTATTAATATTAAATATATGTTTAGTGTATTAAAATTAAATACATGTTTTTGTATTAATATTAAATACATGTTTAGTGTATGAATGTTAAAGACATGTTTAGTGTATTAATATTAAATATATGTTTAGTGTATTAAAATTAAATACATGTTTTTGTATTAATATTAAATACATGTTTAGTGTATAAATATTAAATACTTGTTTAGTGTATTAATATTAAATACATGTTTAGTGTATTAATATTAAAACATGTTTAGTGTATAAATGTTAAATACATGTTTAGTGTATAAATGTTAAATACATGTTTAGTGTATTAATATTAAAACATGTTTAGTGTATAAATGTTAAATACATGTTTAGTGTATTAATATTAAATATATGTTTAGTGTATTAAAATTAAATACATGTTTTTGTATTAATATTAAATACATGTTTAGTGTATGAATGTTAAATACATGTTTAGTGTATTAATATTAAATATATGTTTAGTGTATTAAAATTAAATACATGTTTTTGTATTAATATTAAATACATGTTTAGTGTATAAATATCAAATACTTGCTTAGTGTATTAATATTAAATACATGTTTAGTGTATTAATATTAAAACATGTTTAGTGTATGAATGTTAAATACATGTTTAGTGTATTAATATTAAATACATGTTTAGTGTATGAATAATAACTACATGTTTAGTGTAAAAATATTAAATACATGTTTAGTGTATAAATATTAAATACATGTTTAGTTTATTAAATTAAATACATGTTTTTGTATTAATATTAAATACATGTTTAGTGTATAAATATTAAATACATGTTTAGTGTATTAATATTAAATACATGTTTAGTGTATAAATATAAGTGTATGAGTAACCAAACTTATGTAAAAAAAAAATAAAAGAAACAAAAAAAAAGGAAAAAGAGAGAGAGAGAGACGGAGAGGACCGGGCATATTAAGAGAGAATTTGTGCCCTCCTGTGGACTTCTGCCGCAACTGCACACATAAAGAAATTCATTATTTCCAAGTGTGCCTTATTTAGAGGATAATAAATACATGTTTACTGTATGAATATTAAATATATGATTAGTATATAATTACATATATGTTTGGTATATGATTATTAAATACATGGTCAGTGTATTAATATTAAATACATGTTTAGTGTATGAATATTAAATACATGTTTAATGTATGAATATTAAATACATGTTTAGTGTATGAATATTAAATACATGTTTGTGTATAAATATTAAATACATGTTTAGTGTATTAATATTAAATATATGTTTAGTTTATTAAACTTAAATACATGTTTTTGTATTAATATTAAATACATGTTTAGTGTATAAATATTTAATACATGTTTACTGTATTAATATTAAATACATATTTAGTGTATAAATAATAACTACTTGTTTAGTGTACGACTATGAAATACATGTTTAGTGTATAAATATTAAATACATGTTTAGTGTATTAATATTAAATATGTGTTTACTTTATTAAAATTAAAAAAATGTTTTTGTATTAATATTAAATACATGTTTCGTGTATAAATATTAAATACAGGTTTAGTGTATGAATATTAAATACATGTTTAGTGTATTAATATTAAATATATATTTAGTTTACTAAAATTAAATACATGTTTTGTATTAATATTAAATACATGTTAAGTGTATAAATATTAAATAAATGTTTAGTGTATTAATATTAAATACATGTTTAGTGTATGAATATTAAATACATGTTTAGTGTATAAATATTAAATACATGTTTAGTGTAACAATATTAAATACATGTTTAGTGTATTAATATTAAATACATGTTTAGCTTATTAAAATTAAATACATGTTTTTGTATTAATATTAAATACATATTAAGTGTAAGAATAATAACTACATGTTTATTGAATTAATATTAAATACATGTTTAGTGTATGAATATTTAATACATGTTTAGTGTATTAATATTAAATATGTGTTTAGTTTATTAAATTAAATACATGTTTTTGTATTAATATTAAATACATGTTTAGTGTATAAATATTAAATACATGTTTAGTGTATTAATATTAAATACATGTTTAGTGTATAAATAGTAAATACAGGTTTAGTGTATAAATATTGTTTAGTTTATGAATATTAAATACATGTTTAGTGTATTAATATTAAATTTTTATTTAGTGTATTAAAATTAAATACATGTTTTTGTATTAATATTAAATACATGTTTAGTGTATAAATATTAAATACATGTTTAGTGTATTAATATTAAATATAAATTTAGTTTATTAAAATTAAATACATGTTTTGTATTAATATTAAATACATGTTTAGTGTATAAATATTAAATACATGTTTAGTGTATTAATATTAAATACATGTTTAGTGTATGAATATTAAATACATGTTTAGTGTATAAATATTAAATACATGTTTAGTGTATTAATATTAAATACATGTTCAGTTAATTAATATAAAATACATGTTTAGTGTATGAATATTAAATACATGTTTAGTTTATAAATATTAAATACATGTTTAGTGTATTAATATTAAATACATGTTTAGTGTATGAATAATAACTACATGTTTAGTGTATAAATATTAAATACAGGTTTAGTGTATTAATATGAAATACATATTTAGTGTATGAATAATAACTACATGTTTAGTGTATGAATATTAAATACATGTTTAGTATATAAATATTGTTTAGTTTATGAATATTAAATACATGTTTAGTGTATTAATATTAAATTTATATTTAGTTTATTAAAATTAAATACATGTTTTTGTATTAATATTAAATACATGTTTAGTGTATAAATATTAAATACATGTTTAGTTTATAAATATTAAATACATGTTTAGTGTATTAATATTAAATACATGTTTAGTGTATGAATAATAACTACATGTTTAGTGTATTAATATTAAATACATGTTTAGTGTATGAATAATAACTACATGTTTAGTGTATGAATATTAAATAAATGTTTAGTGTATGAATATTAAATACAAGTTTAGTGTGAGAATATTAAATACATGTTTAGTCTATTATTAAATTCCATTTTAGTGTATAATTATTAAATACATGTTTAGTGTATTAATATTAAATACATGTTTAGTGTAATAATATTAAATATATGTTTAGTTTATTAAAATTAAATACATGTTTAATGTATGAATATTAAATACATGTTTAGTGTATGAATATTAAATACATGTTTAGTGTATTAATATTAAATACATGTTTAGTGTATGAATATTAAATACATGTTTAGCGTATGCATATTAAATACATGTTTAGTGTATGAATATTCAATACATGTTTACTGTATAAATATTAAATACATGTTTAGTGTATTAATATTAAATACATGTTTAGTGTATTAATATTAAATACATTTTTAGTTTATGAATATTAAATACATGTTTAGTGTATTAATATTAAATATATATTTAGTTTATTACAATTAAATACATTTTTCTGTATTAATATTAAATACATGTTTAGTGTATTAATATTAACTACATGTTTAGTGTATTAATGTTAAATACATGTTTAGTGTATGAATACTAACTACATGTTTAGTGTATGAATATTAAATACATGTTTAGTGTATAAATATTAAATACATGTTTAAAATATGAATATTAAATACACGTTTAGTGTATGAATATTAAATACATGTTTAGTTTATGAATATTAAATACATGTTTAGTGGATATATAATAAATACATCTTTAGTGTATTAATATTAAATACATGTTTAGTGTATAAATATTAAATACATGTTTAGTGTATTAATATTAAATACATGTTTAGTGTATAAATATTAAATACAGGTTTAGTGTATTAATATTAAATACATGTTTAGTGTATGAATAATAACTACATGTTTAGTGTATGAATATTAAATACATGTTTAGTGTATTAATATTAAATGTTTAGTTTATTAAAATTAAATACATGTTTTTGTATTAATATTAAATACATGTTTAGTGTATTAATATTAAAAACATGTTTAGTGTATAAATGTTAAATACATGTTTAGTGTATGATTGTTAAATACATGTTTAGTGTATTAATATTAAATGTATGTTTAGAGTATTAAAATTAAATACATGTTTTTGTATTAATATTAAACACATGTTTAGTGTATAAATATTAAATATATGTTTAGTTTAATAAAAATAAATACATGTTTTTATATTAATATTAAATACATATTAAGTGTAAGAATAATAACTACATGTTTATTGTATGAATATTAAATACATATTTAGTGTATGAATATTAAATACATGTTTAGTGTATGAATATTCAATACATGTTTACTGTATGCATATTAAATACATATTTAGTGTATTCATATTAAATATATGTTTAGTTTATTAAACTTAAATACATGTTTTTGTATTAATATTAAATACATGTTTAGTGTATGAATATTAAATACACGTTTAGTGTATGCATATTAAATACATGTTTAGTTTATGAATATTAAATACATGTTTAGTGGATATATAATAAATACATATTTAGTGTATTAATATTAAATACATGTTTTGTGTATAAATATTAAATACATGTTTAGTGTATTAATATTAAATACATTTTTAGTGTATAAATATTAAATACAGGTTTAGTGTATTAATATTAAATACATGTTTAGTGTATGACTATTAAATACATGTTTAGTGTATTAATATTAAATGTTTAGTTTATTAAAATTAAATACATGTTTTTTTATTAATATTAAATACATGTTTAGTGTATTAATATTAAAAACATGTTTAGTGTATAAATGTTAAATACATGCTTAGTGTATTAATATTAAATATATGTTTAGTGTATTAAAATTAAATACATGTTTTTGTATTAATATTAAATACATGTTTAGTGTATGAATGTTAAAGACATGTTTAGTGTATTAATATTAAATACGTGTTTAGTGTATGAATATGAAATACATGTTTAGTTTATGAATATTAAATACATGTTTAGTGTATAAATGTTAAATACATGTTTAGTTTATGAATATTAAATACTTGTTTAGTGTATTAATATTAAATATATATTTAGTTTATTACAATTAAATACATGTTTTTGTATTAATATTAAATACATGTTTAGTGTATTAATATTAAATACATGTTTAGTGTATGAATATTAAATACATGTTTAATGTAAAAATATTAAATACATGTTTAGTGTATTAATATTAAATACATGTTTAGTGTATGAATAATAACTACATGTTTAGTGTATGAATATTAAATACATGTTTAGTGTATAAATATTAAATACATGTTTAGTGTATTAATATTAAATACATGTTTAGTGTATAAATGTTAAATACATGTTTAGTGTATAAATATTAAATATATGTTTAGTTTATTAAAATTAAATACATGTTTTTGTATTAATATTAAATACATGTTTAGTGTATAAATATTAAATACATGTTTAGTGTATTAATATTAAATACATGTTTAGTGTATAAATGTTAAATACATGTTTAGTGTATTAATATTAAATATATGTTTAGTTTATTAAAATTAAATACATGTTTTTGTATTAATATTAAATATATGCTTAGTTTATTCAAATTAAATACATGTTTTTGCATGAATATTAAATACATGTTTAGTGTATGAATATTAAATACATGTTTAGTGTATTAATATTAAATATATCTTTAGTTTATTAAAATTAAATACATGTTTTTGTATTAATATTAAATACATGTTTTTGTATTAATATTAAATACATGTTTAGTGTATAAATATTAAATACATGTTCAGTGTATTAATATTAAATACATGTTTAGTGTATAAATATAAGTGTATGAGAAACCAAACTTATGTAAAAAAAAATAAAAGAAACAAAAAAAAGGAAAAAGAGAGAGAGAGTGACGGAGAGGACCGGACTTATTAAGAGGGAACGTGCGCCCTCCTGTGGACTTCTGCCGCAACTGCCAACATAAAGAAATTCATTATTTCCAAGTGTGCCTTATTTAGAGGATAATAAATACATGTTTACTGTATGAATATTAAATATATGATTAGTATATAATTGCATATATGTTTGGTATATGATTATTAAATACATGTTCAGTGTATTAATATTAAATACATGTTTAGTGTATGAATATGAAATACATGTTTAGTTTATGAATATTGAATACATGTTTAGTGGATATATAATAAATACATATTTAGTGTATTAATATTAAATACATGTTTAGTGTATAAATATTAAATACATGTTTAGTGTATTAATATCAAATACATGTTTAGTGTATAAATAATAACTACATGTTTAGTGTATGAATATTAAATACATGTTTAGTGTATAAATGTTAAATACATTTTTAGTTTATGAATATTAAATACATGTTTAGTGTATTAATATTAAATATATATTTAGTTTATTACAATTAAAAACATGTTTTTGTATCAATATTAAATACATGTTTAGTGTATGAATAATAACTACATGTTTAGTGTATGAATATTAAATACATGTTGAGTGTGAAAATATTAAATACATGTTTAGTCTATTATTAAATTCCATTTTAGTGTATAATTATTAAATACATGTTTAGTGTATTAATATTAAATACATGTTTAGTGTATTAATATTAAATATATATTTAGTTTATGAATATTAAATACATGTTTAGTGGATGTATAATAAATACATATTTAGTGTATTAATATTAAATACATGTTTAGTGTATAAATATTAAATACATGTTTAGTGTATGAATATTAAATATATGATTAGTATATAATTACATATATGTTTGGTATATGATTATTAAATACATGTTCAGTGTATTAATATCAAATACATGTTTAGTGTATGAATATTAAATACATGTTTAGTGTATGAATATTAAATACATGTTTAGTGTATGAATATTAAATACATGTTTAGTTTATAAATATTAAATACATGTTTAGTGTATGAATATTAAATACATGTTTAAATATGAATATTAAATACATGTTTAGTGTATAAATATTAAATACATGTTTCGTGTACGAATATTAAATACATGTTTAGTGTATAAATATTAAATACATGTTTAATGTATGAATATTAAATACATGTTTAGTGTATTCATATTAAATACATTTTTAATGTATGAATATTAAATACATGTTTAGTGTATTAATATTAAATACATGTTTAGTGTATTAATATTAGATATATATTTAGTTTATTAATATTAAATACATGTTTAGTGTATTAATATTAAATATATATTTAGTTTATTACAATTAAATACATGTTTTTGTATTAATATTAAATACATGTTTAGTGTATGAATAATAACTACATGTTTAGTGTATGGATATTAAATACATGTTTAGTGTATGAATATTAAATACAAGTTTAGTGTGAAAATATTAAATACATGTTTAGTCTATTATTAAATTCCATTTTAGTGTATAATTATTAAATACATGTTTAGTGTATTAAAATTAAATACATGTTTAGTGTATTAATATTAAATATATATTTAGTGTATTAATATTAAATAAATGTTTAGTGTATAAATATTAAATACATGTTTACTGTATGAATATTAAATATATGATTAGTATATAATTACATATATGTTTGGTATATGATTATTAAATACATGTTCAGTGTATTAATATCAAATACATGTTTAGTGTATGAATATTAAATACGTGTTTAGTGTATGAATATTAAATACATGTTTAGTGTATGAATATTAAATACATGTTTAGTTTATAAATATTAAATACATGTTTAGTGTATGAATATTAAATACATGTTTAAATATGAATATTAAATACATGTTTAGTGTATAAATATTAAATACATGTTTCGTGTACGAATATTAAATACATGTTTAGTGTATAAATATTAAATACATGTTTAATGTATGAATATTAAATACATGTTTAGTGTATTCATATTAAATACATTTTTAATGTATGAATATTAAATACATGTTTAGTGTATTAATATTAAATACATGTTTAGTGTATTAATATTAGATATATATTTAGTTTATTAATATTAAATACATGTTTAGTGTATTAATATTAAATATATATTTAGTTTATTACAATTAAATACATGTTTTTGTATTAATATTAAATACATGTTTAGTGTATGAATAATAACTACATGTTTAGTGTATGGATATTAAATACATGTTTAGTGTATGAATATTAAATACAAGTTTAGTGTGAAAATATTAAATACATGTTTAGTCTATTATTAAATTCCATTTTAGTGTATAATTATTAAATACATGTTTAGTGTATTAATATTAAATACATGTTTAGTGTATTAATATTAGATATATATTTAGTTTATTAATATTAAATACATGTTTAGTGTATTAATATTAAATATATATTTAGTTTATTACAATTAAATACATGTTTTTGTATTAATATTAAATACATGTTTAGTGTATGAATAATAACTACATGTTTAGTGTATGGATATTAAATACATGTTTAGTGTATGAATATTAAATACAAGTTTAGTGTGAAAATATTAAATACATGTTTAGTCTATTATTAAATTCCATTTTAGTGTATAATTATTAAATACATGTTTAGTGTATTAAAATTAAATACATGTTTAGTGTATTAATATTAAATATATATTTAGTGTATTAATATTAAATAAATGTTTAGTGTATAAATATTAAATACATGTTTACTGTATGAATATTAAATATATGATTAGTATATAATTACATATATGTTTGGTATATGATTATTAAATACATGTTCAGTGTATTAATATCAAATACATGTTTAGTGTATGAATATTAAATACATGTTTAGTGTATGAATATTAAATACATGTTTAGTGTATGAATATTAAATACATGTTTAGTTTATAAATATTAAATACATGTTTAGTGTATGAATATTAAATACATGTTTAAATATGAATATTGAATACATGTTTAGTGTATAAATATTAAATACATGTTTCGTGTACGAATATTAAATACATGTTTAGTGTATAAATATTAAATACATGTTTAATGTATGAATATTAAATACATGTTTAGTGTATTCATATTAAATACATGTTTAGTGTATGAATATTAAATACATGTTTAGTGTATGAATATTAAATACATGTTTAGTTTATAAATATTAAATACATGTTTAGTGTATGAATATTAAATACATGTTTAAATATGAATATTAAATACATGTTTAGTGTATAAATATTAAATACATGTTAAGTGTATAAATATTAAATACATATTTAGTGTATAAATGTTAAATACATGATTAGTGTATTAATATTAAATACATGATTAGTGTATAAATATTAAATACATGTTTAGTTCATAAATATTAAATACATGTTTAGTGTATTAATATTAAATACATGTTTAGTGTATGAATAATAACTACATGTTTAGTTTATAAATATTAAATACAGGTTTAGTGTATAAATATTGTTTAGTTTATGAATATTAAATACATGTTTAGTGTATAAATATTAAATATATGTTTAGTTTATTAAAATTAAATACATGTTTTTGTATTAAAATTAAATACATGTTTAGTGTATAAATATTAAATACATGTTTAGTGTATTAATATTAAATACATGTTTAATGTATAAATGTTAAATACATGTTTAGTGTATTAATATTAAATATATGTTTAGTTTATTAAAATTAAATACATGTTTTTGTATTAATATTAAATACATGTTTAGTGTATTAATATTAAATACATGTTTAGTGTATGAATATTAAATACATGTTTAGTGTATGAATATTAAATACATGTTTAGTGTATTAATATTAAATATATGTTTAGTTTATTAAAATTAAATACATGTTTTTGTATTAATATTAAATACATGTTTAGTGTATTAATATTAAATACATGTTTAGTGTATGAATATTCAATACATGTTTACTGTATGCATATTAAATACATATTTAGTGTATTAATATTAAATATATGTTTAGTTTATTAAACTTAAATACATGTTTTTGTATTAATATTAAATACATGTTTAGTGTATGAATATTAAATACACGTTTAGTGTATGTATATTAAATACATGTTTAGTTTATGAATATTAAATACATGTTTAGTGGATATATAATAAATACATATTTAGTGTATTAATATTAAATACATGTTTTGTGTATAAATATTAAATACATGTTTAGTGTATTAATATTAAATACATTTTTAGTGTATAAATATTAAATACAGGTTTAGTGTATTAATATTAAATACATGTTTAGTGTATGAATATTAAATACATGTTTAGTGTATTAATATTAAATGTTTAGTTTATTAAAATTAAATACATGTTTTTTTATTAATATTAAATACATGTTTAGTGTATTAATATTAAAAACATGTTTAGTGTATAAATGTTAAATACATGCTTAGTGTATTAATATTAAATATATGTTTAGTGTATTAAAATTAAATACATGTTTTTGTATTAATATTAAATACATGTTTAGTGTATGAATGTTAAAGACATGTTTAGTGTATTAATATTAAATATATGTTTAGTGTATTAAAATTAAATACATGTTTTTGTATTAATATTAAATACATGTTTAGTGTATAAATATTAAATACTTGTTTAGTGTATTAATATTAAATACATGTTTAGTGTATTAATATTAAAACATGTTTAGTGTATAAATGTTAAATACATGTTTAGTGTATAAATGTTAAATACATGTTTAGTGTATTAATATTAAAACATGTTTAGTGTATAAATGTTAAATACATGTTTAGTGTATTAATATTAAATATATGTTTAGTGTATTAAAATTAAATACATGTTTTTGTATTAATATTAAATACATGTTTAGTGTATGAATGTTAAATACATGTTTAGTGTATTAATATTAAATATATGTTTAGTGTATTAAAATTAAATACATGTTTTTGTATTAATATTAAATACATGTTTAGTGTATAAATATCAAATACTTGTTTAGTGTATTAATATTAAATACATGTTTAGTGTATTAATATTAAAACATGTTTAGTGTATGAATGTTAAATACATGTTTAGTGTATTAATATTAAATACATGTTTAGTGTATGAATAATAACTACATGTTTAGTGTAAAAATATTAAATACATGTTTAGTGTATAAATATTAAATACATGTTTAGTTTATTAAATTAAATACATGTTTTTGTATTAATATTAAATACATGTTTAGTGTATAAATATTAAATACATGTTTAGTGTATTAATATTAAATACATGTTTAGTGTATAAATATAAGTGTATGAGTAACCAAACTTATGTAAAAAAAAAATAAAAGAAACAAAAAAAAAGGAAAAAGAGAGAGAGAGAGAGACGGAGAGGACCGGGCATATTAAGAGAGAATTTGTGCCCTCCTGTGGACTTCTGCCGCAACTGCACACATAAAGAAATTCATTATTTCCAAGTGTGCCTTATTTAGAGGATAATAAATACATGTTTACTGTATGAATATTAAATATATGATTAGTATATAATTACATATATGTTTGGTATATGATTATCAAATACATGGTCAGTGTATTAATATTAAATACATGTTTAGTGTATGAATATTAAATACATGTTTAATGTATGAATATTAAATACATGTTTAGTGTATGAATATTAAATACATGTTTGTGTATAAATATTAAATACATGTTTAGTGTATTAATATCAAATATATGTTTAGTTTATTAAACTTAAATACATGTTTTTGTATTAATATTAAATACATGTTTAGTGTATAAATATTTAATACATGTTTACTGTATTAATATTAAATACATATTTAGTGTATAAATAATAACTACTTGTTTAGTGTACGACTATTAAATACATGTTTAGTGTATAAATATTAAATACATGTTTAGTGTATTAATATTAAATATGTGTTTACTTTATTAAAATTAAAAAAATGTTTTTGTATTAATATTAAATACATGTTTCGTGTATAAATATTAAATACAGGTTTAGTGTATGAATATTAAATACATGTTTAGTGTATTAATATTAAATATATATTTAGTTTACTAAAATTAAATACATGTTTTGTATTAATATTAAATACATGTTAAGTGTATAAATATTAAATAAATGTTTAGTGTATTAATATTAAATACATGTTTAGTGTATGAATATTAAATACATGTTTAGTGTATAAATATTAAATACATGTTTAGTGTAACAATATTAAATACATGTTTAGTGTATTAATATTAAATACATGTTTAGCTTATTAAAATTAAATACATGTTTTTGTATTAATATTAAATACATATTAAGTGTAAGAATAATAACTACATGTTTATTGAATTAATATTAAATACATGTTTAGTGTATGAATATTTAATACATGTTTAGTGTATTAATATTAAATATGTGTTTAGTTTATTAAATTAAATACATGTTTTTGTATTAATATTAAATACATGTTTAGTGTATAAATATTAAATACATGTTTAGTGTATTAATATTAAATACATGTTTAGTGTATAAATAGTAAATACAGGTTTAGTGTATAAATATTGTTTAGTTTATGAATATTAAATACATGTTTAGTGTATTAATATTAAATTTTTATTTAGTGTATTAAAATTAAATACATGTTTTTGTATTAATATTAAATACATGTTTAGTGTATAAATATTAAATACATGTTTAGTGTATTAATATTAAATATAAATTTAGTTTATTAAAATTAAATACATGTTTTGTATTAATATTAAATACATGTTTAGTGTATAAATATTAAATACATGTTTAGTGTATTAATATTAAATACATGTTTGGTGTATGAATATTAAATACATGTTTAGTGTATAAATATTAAATACATGTTTAATGTATTAATATTAAATACATGTTCAGTTAATTAATATAAAATACATGTTTAGTGTATGAATATTAAATACATGTTTAGTTTATAAATATTAAATACATGTTTAGTGTATTAATATTAAATACATGTTTAGTGTATGAATAATAACTACATGTTTAGTGTATAAATATTAAATACAGGTTTAGTGTATTAATATGAAATACATGTTTAGTGTATGAATAATAACTACATGTTTAGTGTATGAATATTAAATACATGTTTAGTATATAAATATTGTTTAGTTTATGAATATTAAATACATGTTTAGTGTATTAATATTAAATTTATATTTAGTTTATTAAAATTAAATACATGTTTTTGTATTAATATTAAATACATGTTTAGTGTATAAATATTAAATACATGTTTAGTTTATAAATATTAAATACATGTTTAGTGTATTAATATTAAATACATGTTTAGTGTATGAATAATAACTACATGTTTAGTGTATTAATATTAAATACATGTTTAGTGTATGAATAATAACTACATGTTTAGTGTATGAATATTAAATAAATGTTTAGTGTATGAATATTAAATACAAGTTTAGTGTGAGAATATTAAATACATGTTTAGTCTATTATTAAATTCCATTTTAGTGTATAATTATTAAATACATGTTTAGTGTATTAATATTAAATACATGTTTAGTGTAATAATATTAAATATATGTTTAGTTTATTAAAATTAAATACATGTTTAATGTATGAATATTAAATACATGTTTAGTGTATGAATATTAAATACATGTTTAGTGTATTAATATTAAATACATGTTTAGTGTATGAATATTAAATACATGTTTAGCGTATGCATATTAAATACATGTTTAGTGTATGAATATTCAATACATGTTTACTGTATAAATATTAAATACATGTTTAGTGTATTAATATTAAATACATGTTTAGTGTATTAATATTAAATACATTTTTAGTTTATGAATATTAAATACATGTTTAGTGTATTAATATTAAATATATATTTAGTTTATTACAATTAAATACATTTTTCTGTATTAATATTAAATACATGTTTAGTGTATTAATATTAACTACATGTTTAGTGTATTAATGTTAAATACATGTTTAGTGTATGAATACTAACTACATGTTTAGTGTATGAATATTAAATACATGTTTAGTGTATAAATATTAAATACATGTTTAAAATATGCATATTAAATACACGTTTAGTGTATGAATATTAAATACATGTTTAGTTTATGAATATTAAATACATGTTTAGTGGATATATAATAAATACATCTTTAGTGTATTAATATTAAATACATGTTTAGTGTATAAATATTAAATACATGTTTAGTGTATTAATATTAAATACATGTTTAGTGTATAAATATTAAATACAGGTTTAGTGTATTAATATTAAATACATGTTTAGTGTATGAATAATAACTACATGTTTAGTGTATGAATATTAAATACATGTTTAGTGTATTAATATTAAATGTTTAGTTTATTAAAATTAAATACATGTTTTTGTATTAATATTAAATACATGTTTAGTGTATTAATATTAAAAACATGTTTAGTGTATAAATGTTAAATACATGTTTAGTGTATGATTGTTAAATACATGTTTAGTGTATTAATATTAAATGTATGTTTAGAGTATTAAAATTAAATACATGTTTTTGTATTAATATTAAACACATGTTTAGTGTATAAATATTAAATATATGTTTAGTTTAATAAAAATAAATACATGTTTTTATATTAATATTAAATACATATTAAGTGTAAGAATAATAACTACATGTTTATTGTATGAATATTAAATACATATTTAGTGTATGAATATTAAATACATGTTTAGTGTATGAATATTCAATACATGTTTACTGTATGCATATTAAATACATATTTAGTGTATTCATATTAAATATATGTTTAGTTTATTAAACTTAAATACATGTTTTTGTATTAATATTAAATACATGTTTAGTGTATGAATATTAAATACACGTTTAGTGTATGCATATTAAATACATGTTTAGTTTATGAATATTAAATACATGTTTAGTGGATATATAATAAATACATATTTAGTGTATTAATATTAAATACATGTTTTGTGTATAAATATTAAATACATGTTTAGTGTATTAATATTAAATACATTTTTAGTGTATAAATATTAAATACAGGTTTAGTGTATTAATATTAAATACATGTTTAGTGTATGAATATTAAATACATGTTTAGTGTATTAATATTAAATGTTTAGTTTATTAAAATTAAATACATGTTTTTTTATTAATATTAAATACATGTTTAGTGTATTAATATTAAAAACATGTTTAGTGTATAAATGTTAAATACATGCTTAGTGTATTAATATTAAATATATGTTTAGTGTATTAAAATTAAATACATGTTTTTGTATTAATATTAAATACATGTTTAGTGTATGAATGTTAAAGACATGTTTAGTGTATTAATATTAAATATATGTTTAGTGTATTAAAATTAAATACATGTTTTTGTATTAATATTAAATACATGTTTAGTGTATAAATATTAAATACTTGTTTAGTGTATTAATATTAAATACATGTTTAGTGTATTAATATTAAAACATGTTTAGTGTATAAATGTTAAATACATGTTTAGTGTATAAATGTTAAATACATGTTTAGTGTATTAATATTAAAACATGTTTAGTGTATAAATGTTAAATACATGTTTAGTGTATTAATATTAAATATATGTTTAGTGTATTAAAATTAAATACATGTTTTTGTATTAATATTAAATACATGTTTAGTGTATGAATGTTAAATACATGTTTAGTGTATTAATATTAAATATATGTTTGGTGTATTAAAATTAAATACATGTTTTTGTATTAATATTAAATACATGTTTAGTGTATAAATATCAAATACTTGTTTAGTGTATTAATATTAAATACATGTTTAGTGTATTAATATTAAAACATGTTTAGTGTATGAATGTTAAATACATGTTTAGTGTATTAATATTAAATACATGTTTAGTGTATGAATAATAACTACATGTTTAGTGTAAAAATATTAAATACATGTCTAGTGTATAAATATTAAATACATGTTTAGTTTATTAAATTAAATACATGTTTTTGTATTAATATTAAATACATGTTTGGTGTATAAATATTAAATACATGTTTAGTGTATTAATATTAAATACATGTTTAGTGTATAAATATAAGTGTATGAGTAACCAAACTTATGTAAAAAAAAAATAAAAGAAACAAAAAAAAAGGAAAGAGAGAGAGAGAGAGAGACGGAGAGGACCGGGCATATTAAGAGAGAATTTGTGCCCTCCTGTGGACTTCTGCCGCAACTGCACACATAAAGAAATTCATTATTTCCAAGTGTGCCTTATTTAGAGGATAATAAATACATGTTTACTGTATGAATATTAAATATATGATTAGTATATAATTACATATATGTTTGGTATATGATTATTAAATACATGTTCAGTGTATTAATATTAAATACATGTTTAGTGTATGAATATTAAATACATGTTTAATGTAGGAATATTAAATACATGTTTAGTGTATGAATATTAAATACATGTTTGTGTATAAATATTAAATACATGTTTAGTGTATTAATATCAAATATATGTTTAGTTTATTAAATTTAAATACATGTTTTTGTATTAATATTAAATACATGTTTAGTGTATAAATATTTAATACATGTTTACTGTATTAATATTAAATACATATTTAGTGTATAAATAATAACTACATGTTTAGTGTACGACTATTAAATACATGTTTAGTGTATAAATATTAAATACATGTTTAGTGTATTAATATTAAATATGTGTTTACTTTATTAAAATTAAAAAAATGTTTTTGTATTAATATTAAATACATGTTTCGTGTATAAATATTAAATACAGGTTTAGTGTATGAATATTAAATACATGTTTAGTGTATTAATATTAAATATATATTTAGTTTATTAAAATTAAATACATGTTTTGTATTAATATTAAATACATGTTAAGTGTATAAATATTAAATAAATGTTTAGTGTATTAATATTAAATACATTTTTAGTGTATGAATATTAAATACATGTTTAGTGTATAAATATTAAATACATGTTTAGTGTAACAATATTAAATACATGTTTAGTGTATTAATATTAAATATATGTTTAGCTTATTAAAATTAAATACATGTTTTTGTATTAATATTAAATACATATTAAGTGTAAGAATAATAACTACATGTTTATTGAATTAATATTAAATACATGTTTAGTGTATGAATATTTAATACATGTTTAGTGTATTAATATTAAATATGTGTTTAGTTTATTAAATTAAATACATGTTTTTGTATTAATATTAAATACATGTTTAGTGTATTGATCTTAAATATATGTTTAGTTTATTAAAATTAAATACATGTTTTTGTATTAATATTAAATACATGTTTAGTGTATTAATATTAAATACATGTTTACTGTATTAATATTAAATACATGTTTAGTGTATAAATGTTAAATACATGTTTAGTGTATAAATATTAAATATATGTTTAGTTTATTAAAATTAAATACATGCTTTTGTATTAATATTAAATACATGTTTAGTGTATAAATATTAAATACATGTTTAGCGTATTAATATTAAATACATGTTTAGTGTATAAATATAAGTGTATGAGAAACCAAACTTATGTAAAAAAAATTAAAGAAACAAAAAAAAAGGAAAAAGAGAGAGATAGAGAGACGGAGAGGACCGGGCATATTAAGAGGGAACGTGCGCCCTCCTGTGGACTTCTGCCGCAACTGCACACATAAAGAAATTCATTATTTCCAAGTGTGCCTTATTTAGAGGATAATAAATACATGTTTACTGTATGAATATTAAATATATGATTAGTATATGATTACATATACGTTTAGTATATGATTATTAAATACATGTTCAGTGTATTAATATCAAATACATGTTTAGTGTATGAATATTAAATACATGTTTAGTGTATAAATATTAAATACATGTTTAGTGTATGAATATTAAATCAATGTTTAGTGTATAAATATTAAATAAATTTTTAATGTATTAATATTAAATATATGTTTAGTTTATTGAACTTAAATACTTGTTTTTGTATAAATATTAAATACATGTTTAATGTATGAATATTAAATACATGTTTCGTGTACGAATATTAAATACATGTTTAGTGTATAAATAATAAATACATTTTTAATGTATGAATATTAAATACATGTTTAGTGTATGGATATTAAATACATGTTTAATGTATGAATATTAAATACATGTTTAGTGTATGAATATTAAATACATTTTTAATGTATGAATATTAAATACATATTTAGTGTATAAATATTAAATACATGTTAAGTGTATGAATATTAAATACATATTTAGTGTATAAATATTAAATACATGTTTAGTGTATTAATATTAAACACATGTTTAGTGTATTAATATTAAAAACATGTTTAGTGTATTAATATTAAATACATGTTTAGTGTATAAATAATAACTAAATGTTTAGTGTATGAATATTAAATACATGTTAGGTGTATTAATATTAAATACATGTTTAGTGTATAAATATTAAATACATGTTTAGTGTATGAATATTAAATACATGTTTAGTGTATAAATATTAAATACATGTTTAATGTATGAATATTAAATACATGTTTAGTGTATAAATATTAAATACATGTTTCATGTATAAATATTAAATACATGTTAAGTGTATAAATATTAAATACATATTTAGTGTATTAATATTAAATACATGATTAGTGTATAAATATTAAATACATGTTTAGTGTATTAATATTAAATACATGTTTAGTGTATTAGTATTAAATACATGTTTAGTGTATGAATAATAACTAAATGTTTAGTGTATGAATATTAAATACATGTTTAGTGTATAAATATTAAATACATGTTTAGTGTAATAATATTAAATATATGTTTAGTTTATTAAAATTAAATACATGTTTTTGTATTAATATTAAATACATGTTAAGTGTATAAATCTCAAATACTTGTTTAGTGTATTAATATTAAATTCATGTTTAGTGTATAAATGTTAAATATATGTGTAGTGTATAAATATTATATATATGTTTAGTTTATTAAAATTAAATACATGTTTTTGTATTAATATTAAATACATGTTTAGTGTATAAATATTAAATACATGTTTAGTGTATTAATATTAAATACATGTTTAGTGTATTAATATTAAATACATGTTTAGTGTATGAATATTAAATACATGTTTAGTGTATTAATATTCAATACATGTTTACTGTATACATATTAAATACATGTTTAGTGTATTAATATTAAATATATGTTTAGTTTATTAAACTTAAATACATGTTTTTGTATTAATATTAAATACATGTTTAGTGTATAAATATTAAATACATGTTTAGTGTATGAATATTCAATACATGTTTACTGTATAAATATTAAATACATGTTTAGTGTATTAATATTAAATACATGTTAAGTGTATTAATATTAAATACATTTTTAGTTTATGAATATTAAATACATGTTTAGTGTATTAATATTAAATATATATTTAGTTTATTACAATTAAATACAATTTTCTGTATTAATATTAAATACATGTTTAGTGTATTAATATTAACTACATGTTTAGTGTATTAATGTTAAATACATGTTTAGTGTATAAATACTAACTACATGTTTAGTGTATGAATATTAAATACATGTTTAGTGTATAAATATTAAATACATGTTTAAAATATGAATATTAAATACACGTTTAGTGTATGAATATTAAATACATGTTTAGTTTATGAATATTAAATACATGTTTAGTGGATATATAATAAATACATCTTTAGTGTATTAATATTAAATACATGTTTAGTGTATAAATATTAAATACATGTTTAGTGTATTAATATTAAATACATGTTTAGTGTATAAATATTAAATACAGGTTTAGTGTATTAATATTAAATACATGTTTAGTGTATGAATAATAACTACATGTTTAGTGTATGAATATTAAATACATGTTTAGTGTATTAATATTAAATGTTTAGTTTATTAAAATTAAATACATGTTTTTGTATTAATATTAAATACATGTTTAGTGTATTCATATTAAAAACATGTTTAGTGTATAAATTTTAAATACATGTTTAGTGTATGATTGTTAAATACATGTTTAGTGTATTAATATTAAATGTATGTTTAGAGTATTAAAATTAAATACATGTTTTTGTATTAATATTAAATACATGTTTAGTGTATAAATATTAAATATATGTTTAGTTTAATAAAAATAAATACATGTTTTTGTATTAATATTAAATACATATTAAGTGTAAGAATAATAACTACATGTTTATTGTATGAATATTAAATACATGTTTAGTGTATGAATATTAAATACATGTTTAGTGTATGAATATTCAATACATGTTTACTGTATGCATATTAAATACATATTTAGTGTATTAATATTAAATATATGTTTAGTTTATTAAACTTAAATACATGTTTTTGTATTAATATTAAATACATGTTTAGTGTATGAATATTAAATACACGTTTAGTGTATGCATATTAAATACATGTTTAGTTTATGAATATTAAATACATGTTTAGTGGATATATAATAAATACATATTTAGTGTATTAATATTAAATACATGTTTTGTGTATAAATATTAAATTCATGTTTAGTGTATTAATATTAAATACATTTTTAGTGTATAAATATTAAATACAGGTTTAGTGTATTAATATTAAATACATATTTAGTGTATGAATATTAAATACATGTTTAGTGTATTAATATTAAATGTTTAGTTTACTAAAATTAAATACATGTTTTTTTATTAATATCAAATACATGTTTAGTGTATTAATATTAAAAACATGTTTAGTGTATAAATGTTAAATACATGCTTAGTGTATTAATATTAAATATATGTTTAGTGTATTAAAATTAAATACATGTTTTTGTATTAATATTAAATACATGTTTAGTGTATGAATGTTAAAGACATGTTTAGTGTATTAATATTAAATATATGTTTAGTGTATTAAAATTAAATACATGTTTTTGTATTAATATTAAATACATGTTTAGTGTATAAATATTAAATACTTGTTTAGTGTATTAATATTAAATACATGTTTAGTGTATTAATATTAAAACATGT